>NC_045541.1:11643817-11702589 GCF_009769535.1 Thamnophis elegans | reverse complement strand
TGAAAAAATATTTCTATAAACAGGAAGGAGGAAGAGAAGTGATCTTGCTGTTAGAATTACAATTAAAGAAGAAATGACACAATAAGAGAAGAAGATGAGAAAAAAAGGAAGATGGGGAGAAACCACCAGTCCTTAAAGCTAATTTTCTAGTGATTAATTGAGTTACAGACATTGCAGATACCCTGGGTTTAATTTGCTGAGCATTCATTCCTATATAAACCTATCCAATTTGCCCTTCCTAAATCTATAGGCGAAACATAATAGAATTGCATAATCAAATATACATTTTTTCAAAAGAATTTAATGAAGTTGGAAATTCAAGAAATTGCAGATAAAATCCATATATATGGAAAATATGATCCAAATATATTATGCTGCATGAACCTCTGGAACAACTGCAGATATCAGAAAAAAATACATCGGAAAATGCATGAAATAATGCTGCCTGAATGTATTGTTTTATTACAATGTGCCAAGGGACTCAATGGTATGACAAATTTAATTAACAAAGTAATTAATTAATTGTAAATGCAGGTATTTTTAATTGAAATCCACAAATTAATGCAGAAACACTCACAATCAAAATGTGCTAAGCAATTTCACCTTAGGTTCCCATCATGGTTGATAATTCCTGACCCATCTCTAAACCTCCTTGGGGGAAGGCAAGATCACACAGCTCACAAGCACCACAAGTACTCCCAAAGAAAGCAGAATCACATTGATCAAGACCCATACAGAGGTGGGTTCCTACCGGTTTGGCCTGGTTTGGCTGAACCGGTAGTGTTATGTTGGCCTGGGTCACAGAATCAGCAGCGACCCAGGCTGGACACAGCTCTGAACCAGTTCCCCGGTCGCTGCTGTCACCGCCATCTTTTTTTTTAGCTCTGTTCATGCACAGAACAATTTCCATTCAACTGTGCATGCACTTACAGTGTGCATGCATACACAGCGCACATTCCGTGCATGCTCGTGCGAAGCACACACACGACTTAACCAGCAGTAATGCCGGCCACAACCCACCCCTGGGCCCATGCCTTAATTAAATACTATATATAAATATTTTTTTATTTTAAACACATAAACACATCAACAAAAACAAACACATGACTTAAAACAACATAGGAACAAGCAGTTCCATCGTATATCATACAGCAGTTCCATATCGGTTTCTTTGCGGATAGTGTTTTCCCTTCTATACATTTCTATCTTGCATTCATGGTCTCCTTATTCGTTATCCATTTTTATGTACAATTCTATATGTATTTATACTTAGCTATTTATAACCAAATATTGTTTACCTATATTGTGCTTTATATTTTTACTATCATTCATTCTCTTACATACAGTTATAGGTATACATTCACATAGTTATTTTTTTTCTTTGCCATTCTTATACTATTGTTATTCCATTTAAAAGGTTATAAGGTATAATTTGGATTGCTTTGTTTACCATCCCTAGCACCTGCTGTGACACCACCTTATTTTCTTTTTCTTTTCTTTTCTCCCTCCCTTCCTTCTCTACTTCCTTCCTTCCTCCTCTCCTTCCCCTTCTTCCTTCCCTTACCTTTCCCCTACTCCTACCCTCTTTCTTCTCCTTCCTAACCTCTCTCCTTCTCTTTCTCTCTCTTCCTCCCTCCTCTCCTTCTCTTTCTCTCCCTTCCACCCACCTCTCCTTACCTCTTTCTTCTTCCTTTACCTCTCCTCCACTCTTCTTCTTCCTTTCCTACTATCTCTCCTTCTCTTTCTCTCTCTTCCACCCTCCACTCCTTTCCCTTCCTTCGTCCCTCCCTTCTCTACTTCCTTCCTCCTCTCCTTTCTTTCCTTCTTCCCTCCCTTTCTTTTTCTATTGTTATAAGTGTCTCTTTCAAATCCCAGTTTATTTTTTCTTGGGGATGGTATTTCCACAAACCCATTTTAGTTTCATTTCCTTTTTTCTCTTTCATTCTACAGTCTATATGCCAGCTATCGTCCTGATTTGATTTCACCAATCTTGACCCTCTTGTTTTACTCATAACTATTATTTTTGAGTGTTGTTATATTCTTTCATTGCTTTTTGTTTCTTTCCTCCATCCATCTATACCATTTATCCCATATCTGGTAGAATTCTGATTCTTCCTTTCCTTGTATTTCTTTCGTTAATTTATCCATTTTGGCACAGTCCATAATCTTTCTTATTATTTCATCTTCATTTGGGGTTAGTTTGTTTTTCCACTTCTGGGCAAAAGCGATCCTTGCTGCTGTAAGTATATGTAGTATTAAATATTGTATTTCTTTTTTGTATTTTAATTAAATACTAAAATGCTTTTGTACCGAGAATTAAACAAGGGGGCGGGTACACTACTGTAAGATCTGTGGACCTTCACAACAAGTTGGAAGAAATGGGGCTGGGGCCTCACTTTACCGGTTCCACCACAAAACCGCGTTCGACTAAAGGGCGCTCGACAAAACCGCGTAGCTGACGTCATCACAGCGCGACAACAGCGCGGAGAAAAAAGCACGCTGTAAACGCTAAACCTAAAATTAACCCCTAAACCTAAACCTAACCCCCCTAAACCTAATCCTAAACCTAACCCTAAACCTAACCCTTAACCTAACCCTAAACCTAACCCTAAACCTAACCCTTAACCTAACGCTGAACCTAATCCTAACCCTTAACCTAACCCTAACCTAACCCTAACCCTTAACCTAACCCTAACCCTAACCCTAACCCTAACCCTAAACCTAAACCTAACCCTAAACCTAACCCTAAACCTAACCCTTAACCTAACCCTAACCCTAACCCTTAACCTAACCCTAAACCTAAACCTAACCCTAACCCTTAACCTAACCCTAAACCTAACCCTTACCTTAACTTGAATCGGCTTGCTTTCAAAGCGCTTTTTAAAGCGCCCTTCTTTCTCCGCGCTCGCTGTTGTCGCCCTGTTGATGACGTCAGCGACGCGGTTTCGTCGAGCGCGCTTTAGTCGAGCGCGGTTTTGTCGTGCCATGCATTTTACCGGGTTTAGATTTTACGTCATTCATGAGACATCTCTCAAAAAGATCCATTCTTCTTATGTTGTTCAGTATTAGCGGCCTGTCTATTTTTGATTATGTCTCTGATGAAGAATATCTGGTGCTGATATATTTCCCGAGAGAAGGAAGCTGCAAAACCATTCAAGTGAAGACATAGAGAGTGCCTGACATTAAGAGCAGCCAGAGTCAGAGCTTCTCTGGCAGAAGCATAGAGAAGTTTGAGAACAAGTTATCAAATCCAATAATCCAGGCAACTGGATACATATGTGGTGGCATCCACAGGGAGGTCAGATCAGCAAAGTAGCAGATGAAGATTTGTGATGCACGACCCAATCTCTTTGGACTATGGCAGGGATGGGCTGCTGGGGGTTCGCAGGGGTTTGGGAGAACCTCTAGTTAAGATTCTGTGCAGTTCGGAGAACCCCCAAATCCCACTCCTGGCTGGCCCAACCCCTCCCAGGCGTCCCACCTGGGCCCATTTTGGATGCAGGTAAGTGCAGGGACATACAGAGGCTTGGGGAGGGCACAAAATGGGCCTACCAGAAGTTTGGGAAGGCCAGAAATGGGTCTCCAGAGGGCCCCCCGTAGCCTGGGGAGGCCATTTTCACCCTCCCAGAGTTCAAGGAGAGCCTCTGGAGCCCGGGAGGGCAAAAGCACACACACTTCCACAGTGCAGGAAGCCAAACTAGGCCACACCCACCATGGCCACAGCTACCCAGCACCCGGCAGAGAACCCCTTGCTAAAATTTTTGAAGCCCACTCCTGGACTGTGGCCGCAATGTTCACACCTAGAAAAGGAACAGTGCTTGGGTTGTGATATTCCAGCTACCAATTTACTAATTTTGACACTACGATAGCAAAATGCCTCCTCCCCCCCCCATTTCTATTTTATTAACTGAATCTCATCTAGCTCCTGTTCTCATTGTTTTCATGTGAAAATTTATCTTCCCTCCACCCGCCTTTGCCAGCTTTATTTAGTCAATCTTCTCACCTTTCTGACTGAATGCTGTAAACACTTTCAATGAAAGTCTCTTCCAAGCGTGATTTTAAATTCTGGTTTTAATCACTTGCTTAGCTGCTTGGAGTAAGTAAAAAAAAAATTGTGTGTGTGTGTGGGGGGGGGAGCTTTGCATCTCTAGTTTGCTTTGAGTTTTGCAGCCTGGTGAAACTGCTGTTGCTATGTTATTATTTACCTGTCTCCCATTTGCAGAAAATGCTTTGCAATATTACTACGAACTGAATCTGTAATCGAATGCTGAGTTCATGTTATTTTGGGGTGCAGGGGACGCATAATATGCTCTCTGTAGAGCTCTCTCCTCTTCGTCCTTTGCTGTTTCATGATGCATGTCGACTCCATTTCCCTCTTGGTGAAAAGCCAGGCAGAAATTATTTCAAATTGTATAGGCTTTTTCTGCTCCAACATCTTTAGGATATTTTACCTCCACCGCATAAATGTTGAGTTTCCTATTCTCCAAAAATAGCAGGGTAATTGGACAAAGGATGAGCTTGTCTAACCTAACTTTAGTACTTTATGGTCACATAATATGTTTAAAAAAGCAGGGTCGTCTCCGTGATTTTACTCACTGTAATTCTGTGTCCCTTTCTGACCAGGTTTAGTCTCCATTTTCACAAATGCAAAATTACAGCTTCAGAGACTATATACTTATCAAACAAAGCAAACATCAGATTTTGTTCCCAGGAGTTTCAAGAAGTGTCCAAAGATTAGGCCCAGCCACTTTCTAACTGATATACCTAAATTACATCCCAAGCCCATTTTCTATTTGCTAAAATTGTTTCACACTGATTATATACAGTTAAGGATTAAAGGCTGGAGAAAAAAAAATAAAACACAATCTCTTGATTTGGCTTTTGCGGTTTGAACAGGAAAGCAGAGATGAGAATATTTAGCTTCACCCCCCCAAAAAAAAAAAGCTTTTGTGTGCATCTTCCAAAAAGCTTGCCCCATTCTCAACGGCCTGCAATGACTTGAACAGTCTAAAAATAGCAGCATCCTTGGTATTTATGAATTAATCATCTCCACGTGGGTGTCTAAGAATTCCAGTGTTGCGTTTCAGCATTCCTTCTGCAGACACAACCTCCTCATAAAGTATGCATAAGTATATGATACAGAATATTTGGTTAGAAGTCCAGAATAAAGAAATGCAGCATGAAGTGCTACAGTTACAGCCTCAACATGCACATCTGCCACCCACCCACCCCACCCATCCACCCACAGGCAGAATATAATGTTAAAACACATTTGAAATCTAGCACATACATGTTTATGTATTTTGGGATAAGTACAACTTGGAGAATTTGTTCTAAGACATAGTCAGGCCAATGATCACTAATTATATATGAATATGAAAGAGACTAGAGGTTGAGGCAGACTGAGAATAGGTTAACAATAGAGTCAAGTCTTGTCAGATGAGTGGCTATATGATTTGATAATAAATAAAATAAGCAAACAAATACTGGGGTAGAGAATGTTTACAAGAGTTTTTTTGGAGGTTCTGATATAACTATTTGTTGAAATCCTCCTTTAAGCATCCTTCTTGTTGCTATATATTACTGGAAATTTTCAATGGGTTTTAAAAGGTTTCTGGGTATTTGACTGTTGACTCACTTAACAATGCTCTTGCTTAGCAACCAAAATGTGGCTCACAAACTCAGGTATTTGAAGCACCCAAGTCTTAAAGCTGTCAAGTTACAAGACCCTTGCACCCCTAACCTTTGGGGGAAAAAAAACCAGGGATGTTCAAACTTGACAGCTTTAAAACTTGTGGACTTCAACTCCCAGAATTCCTCCTCCAGTCATGTTGGCTCAGGAACTCTGGCATTGAAGTGTGCAAGTCTTAAAGCTGTCAAGTTGCAAGACCCTTGCACCCCTAGCCCTTTAGAAAAAAAAAACCCAGGGGTGTTTAAACTTGACAGCTTAAGACTTGTGGATTTCAACTCCCAGAATTCCTCCTCTCACTCTTCATCTGATGATGTGCAGATGGTGGGGAGAGGGAGCTGGAACCGGTTCTAAGCAGCACTGTAGATTTGTGGAACCTCTTCTAGAGAAGTGGTTAGAACTGGCAGGAACCCACCCCTGTTTCTAAGCCACCTATAAATTATTTACCAATTTAACAACAAAAATAGCAGCTGTTTATTACTTATAATGAAGGAGATATGCACTCTAGATGAAAGAAGGCGGAAGGCAACAGTTGCAGGTGTCTACGCAGACATTTTAACCTGAAATAAAATGGCAGGGAAAGGAAGCAGACATTTACCACCTAATCATGAGAAGATTAGGCTTGTATAGAAACATAGAAAATGATTTGTCCAGTCAGCCTCTCCTGAATATTTCTTGAGATCAGGAAGGAACAATGTCATCTTTTATCTGCACCCAACTCACTGGAATCATCCCTGCCTGTCTTTTTCTGCTATATATTAAAAATTGTACTTTCTGACCCCTTCGTTCCTACCTCATTTAGATATGAGTCAAGCCAGTTAGTGCTATAAGAAGGAAAAGCTCATAATCAGGCCTCATGGTGTCAACATTTTGCCCTTCCTCTACGTCTAGACTAATTTTAAACATAAAAAAAAACTTGACAAAATTTCACCTTGGTTATCAAAGTAGATTGATTATTTTATCTCATCTTATTAAAAACCGTGTGAGTACACAACATAATTAAGAAGAGCTTTGTGACTTATAGGTTGGCTTCTCCAGAGAAGATTATTATTTGTTCAGAGGATCAAGAAGTATAGCTGTTGAAATTAAATACATTTCTTCATCTAAAAAAAAAAAGAGTAATCTTTGTGTTACATATACAGTTGGGAATGAAAAAATAATTGGACGGTGAATGGTGATTGTAGAAAAAAAAATAACTTCATATACGATAAATGTCCCTCAAATTGGCATTCTTTAGATAGCATTAATCCTAGTGGAGAAGCCAAAGGTGACTGGAGTCTGTTATTCTTTGATCCAGCTTATCTGGGAAGTATTGTTCTCAAGAAAGATGCTCTATTATGTAACATTTCTTATTAAAGGCTTTCAAATATAACAATGCAGGTAATGACCACAGACTCCGTGTGTTTAAGTATCCATGAAAAAAAATAATTATTCAGTATGACTCAGCACTAGCTGTGCATTAAGTCCTTCCTTAAAATATAGTTTATTTGATATTTAAATGAAATATTTTTTGCTACTTTCATTTGGTTGCAAACTGTTTGAAAGAAGTCCTCCATAAATAATGCCTAGTGCCAGTTGCAAAAAAAAAACAAACATTAAGATTTGGATTTAAAAGGTAAATGCATGAAAAATATCCAGAAGGATAAGAATTTAAATTTTACAAATGAAACTATATTACATTCAGAACATTTGACCACTGTAGTCTGATCCCAAGAAATTATGCTTCTATTCTATTCTATTCTATTCTATTCTATTCTATTCTATTCTACTCTACTCTACTCTACTCTACTCTACTCTATTCTGATCTGATCTGATCTGATCTGTTCATATCACAGGGATTTGAGCAAGTCCACACTAAGAAGAAAAAGCATCTGAAACTCAGGCTCTTAAAGGAATAGTTAAAAGAACTACCAATAGTTACATTAGAAGATTAAGATTATGGTAAAAAAAAATCACATTACTAATGAGGTTTCATACGGATTACTTCTTGTTGTGCCATATCTGTCATCAGGCGGTTGGCGATCATGTTGACAATCCTATTTTTATTAACAGCCACATGAAAAAGTGTTGTTGAGTTTTGTCCAAACATATCCCTTAGATTTTGAAGCCATGATATTCTTCTTCTGCCTGGACCTCATTTGCCTGAAACCTTTCCTTGGAGGATTAAGCGAAGTATGCTGCATTTTTCTGGGTGTTGCATTACATGTCCAAAATATTCTAACTTTTGCTTTTTTATGGTTTATGGTTCATATGGCCATGAGATATATTTGTCTTCTATTGTTCAGAGGGCAAGATTAAAACTAATGGGGGGAAATCTTAGAGCAGTGTTTTTCAACCACTGTGCCGTGGCACACTAGTGTGCCGTGACATAGTGTAAGGTGTGCCGTGGGGAAAATTACTTTATATATAGTCAATATAGGCACAGAGTTAAATTTTTTTAACATTTTCTAATGGTGGTGTGCCTCGTGATTTTTTTCATGAAAAAAGTGTGCCTTTGCACAAAAAAGGTTGAAAAAACACTATCTTAGAGAAGCAGCTTTTGAATTAATTCCTAATAATTTAAAATCTTCAAAAGTAGAACAGACTGCTAATGTTTAAGCAGAAGCTGGATGGCAGTTTTAAGGATGTATAGCTGCATTCTGAATTGAAGGTCTTACACTGAGCAGACTGTTGGGCTATATTAATTCCATGATCTGTTTTTAGTCTTAAAAGTACCCTGTGATCTACTCAGGCAAACCATTTTAGCACCTACACAGTGATAGAAAACTATAAAAATTAGGAAATGATTTAAAAAATGTAAACCTGAGTGAAATATAAGTTTCTCTGAATATTTTGAATTACACCCACCCAGTTTGGGCATAGACATCTATGCTTACATAATAATAGTGAAATTTGATCTATAGAATTCCTTCTCTGGACGGAAGTGCAGCAGCCAGGGCTAAAAAGTTATGATATTTAATTCTACTCTGTTTTTTTTCTAATTTGTGCTGGTTTTTAAAGCAGACATGAACAAGGATGAAAAACTATTCAATTAGTAAAGCGAAAGTGCCTGTGTTCAGAAGTTACAATAATATAGCCATGTTTTGTGGATGGAAAATTGGCAAATAAAGCTCTTGAGGTGCTGATATTTCTCCTATTATCATTTGATATATTTCATTTAAAGTTTTGGAATAACATTTTTAGCCTGCCCCACAATCTTCTGAAAGAAATTTAGCTGAAAGACCAGAGACTTTCTCAAGACAAAGATATTTCTCAGCAAACTCAGAGCTAGCAGCAGTCTAAACTATCATTTAACCCTGAAAATGTTTTGGTGAACACAGAAGGAAAGTGTAGATTTGACATATTCACTATGTAACTGTTGGGAGGAAAATCCATCTGGTTCAGTTCCAAGCTGGGAGAAAGATGCTGAAAACAAAATGGAGGCTGGAGGCTGATTGGAAAGAAGGTCCATTTGTTGGTGAACAGAACCACCAGGGTTTCTGGTTCTGGGAAGCTGTCAAAATGGAGTTGAGAGTGGGTAGGGTTTATACCTTCTGGATTCCCAGGGGGTCATGTAGGGGTCATGGCTGGCTCTATAGGCAAAGGGGGGGGAATGCAAATCCTAGGTGTTTGTCTGAGCTAATTTTCTCACACTTTTGTTTGTTGCTTATCAGAGTTTCTGTCTTGACCTAGCCTACTTGGGCCAGGAAAACTGGGACTGGTTTTTTGGCTCCCTTAAGATTTTTTATTTCTTCTTAGGGAAAATATTTGATCCTGCCTTTTTTAAATGTTTTCCAAAATATTTCATTCTTTGGGGAGGGGGGCTTCCCATATAACTTTACCAAAGTTATTTGATATTTGATATTTGCATTTGATATTTGTAAGTAAATATGCAAAGGTTTTCCCTTCTAGACAATATTGGAATCCTGAAATCATTGGATTAAGTACCTTTCTCCTTCATTTCCCACAATAGTCTTAACAGTACATTAGTTATGTGCCCATCAATGTTAGATATTATTATTAACTGGTAGGGCATATAAATGAACACTTTATATAGGCCTGAAATGACCAATGTCTTAGCATTTACCATGAGAAATACAAACAGAAGTTAAATAACTGAGGAGAGGTGCAGGAAATTTCAGGGAAAGAAAACATGAGAAAGGAGCTAGGAATAGATCTTCCCCAACCTAATCATGACCCTTAAATATTTTTCTTAGACCAAATTGCTTGAGCAAATATGCTGTTCAGCTTGAGAGTTTCCATTTTACTATTTAAAATGTGTGCATGTGTGTTTTCCTGACAAGCAGAGGAACACAGATGTTCAGAAATGTCTCTCATGGCATTTTCTTTCATTTTTTATTGAATCATTCAGTCTACATGAAGCAGAATGTTTATTGCCCAGATATACAATAGGTAATGAATTCACCAAAACAAAGCAGGCTTCATAAAATGTGTGTTATCTTCTCAATGAAGAGAATAACAAGCTGCAATGGGCATTTGTAACAGCTCTCCAGGACCATTCAGTATCATTCTCAAAGTTTCACTTAATTCTACTTGGAGATTTTATTACTCTACCTGAGATGCCAAACCGCCAGGCCTAGGCTGAAGGCTGAAACAATAAAAACAGAAACAGATTCCCTCTTAACTTTTCCTCAGTCATTTCACCTCTTGTAAGAACTATTATCCTTGGGCATCAATCTGATCACCCATCTCTGGCAATGTTCCATAGAATGATGTCCATTAGGGGAAAAGATATAAATAACGGCGAACCCTTCGAATAAAACTTTATGGACTAGAGGTATTACAAGATAGCTTTCTATCTTGAAGGAACCCTTTCTGCATTAAATTGTACCCTGAGGAATTTGGGGGGAAAAAACAACTGCTGATAAGAATCTGTATGAAGGAAAGAGCTATACTCTTTTAAGATCCAGTATGGTGAAGCAGGATCTCTGAACAATGGATGTTCATAACTTAGGTTCTGTACAAGTGATAATATAAGCCCAGTCAAACAAGTAGAAACACAATAAAACCATGAAGATCACAGCATTCTTTACACCATTTGCCTTGAACATGAGATAGAAAAAAAAACCCAGATGGTTCTAAGTCCTCCAGGAAAATGTTCCAGATTCTTCCCTGTGCTGTGTTTCAATGTTTGTTGTCATGGCAGAAACACAAACATCTCATGGCATCATCAGCAGTGTGATAGACTTTTTCCGTGTTACTACAAATCCTCCTAAACCTCCAAGACTCACTTGTGATCTCCCTTTCCACTCCTGAAGGGAGGACTGAGACATTTTGACTGTTTAATTTAAATAAGCATTGTGTTGGGGGAAATTTTAATATTACACACCTGTCTGGGGAGGGGGGTGTTATTGCTTTTTGCATCGGGTTTTATCCTTATAAGCTGTTTGGAGTCACTGAGACTGAGATGGGCATCCATATACATTTCAATAAATAAATAAATAAATAAATAAATAATAAATAATAAATAAATATTTGTGACAAGTGCATGTAGCAAGAAACTACAGTACTATGATTTCCAATGTATATCTTGGCAAAGATAGTGCAAATACATATATTTTCTTATTTTTCTTGGTACTTCTGTACACTCCATAGGGAAAAACAGTATAAGTAAACCCACTATAACTGAAAATGCATATATGCTTATTCAATTTATATTTATAGTGTTAATAATAGCATTAGAACTCTAAAAAGACAATGAAGAATCCATTTGCTCTTACCGCCATGAATATTATCATTGTTTCTCTTTGAAACAATTTGAGACCAAAAAAAAAATAGCATCTTTAAAAAAAAATAAAGCTGAGCGTATGAACTTCAAAATATTATAAAGATCTCTTGACTTGTAAATTGAGAAAAATCTGAAATGAAAGAACTTGGAGAGAATAATCTTCGCCCATCGTGCTTTGATTGTCAATCCAACTTTCTATACCGCAATTGGTTTCTCCAGATGTTCAGAAGGATGAAAAGCGTTAATGGTAATTGTTTTTGTTTGTTTTTCAACAATGGCAAGAGCATGAATGAATTTCATCTAAAACATGTTTGGTTCAAACAAAAAGGGAGTTTGTAAACTAGGCTCAGTTAACCAGCCCCCAAGTATATAGTTAACACTATTGAGATAATCCAGGGAGGGGAGGGGCACATCTTATCAAAGAAAAATCTATTTGCCAATCTCAACATATCTCTTCACATTACTATTAAGACAATCACCCCCAGTACTGACATTTTAAAAGAACAGCTTTCTTTGTTAGAAGAAGAGAAATCTTCGCAGTTATATGCTTTTGTTATTTTTCTCCCTAAGGAGAGTCCCCTAATGAATAGCTGCAGGGATACATGTCAGTAATTGCTAGTTATCTTTCTTTGTCATCTTACATTGTTAATGCCAAACCTTTCTTTGGTGCTTATGAGATCACAAGAATCTGGCTTTGGAAGGCATGAAAGAATGTTAAATATTAAGAAAAAATGCTGGTGTGTACCAATTAAAAATAAACCCTTCTAACTCTTATATGGGATTTAAATTTCCAAAATTCCACTGCCGGCTTTTTCCCACTTCTGTATTTTTCTTTATTAAACCTATTTATTTGGAAGACCATTTCTCCATGAAACTATCTGCCATTCTATTGGATCAGGCACCCTCCAGGTCTCTTCCCTGAAACCTTGCCAACTAGCGGGAGCTCAGAAGCATTTTCGCCTTTTGGAAGGGCATCAAAGCTTGGTTTTTACCCAGGCTCTGGAATAGAATGGGAATACCTGGAGCTGCATGTAGGGCAGAGGTGGGTTCCTACCAGTTCACACCTATTCCATGCAACTAAAAGCCAAGTTTAATAAAAGAAAGTCAGGCAGTAGAACTAAGCTGACCCAATGCAAATGTTTAAGTCAACAGCGCACATCAGCTGTAAATTGGGAGTCCGTAATAAACTAGCTTCCATGAAAGCAACCTGAAAATACTAGCATTCACTAAATGACACAAAAGGGTTTCGCTCCATGAATCAGATTTTCTTCCAGGCATCTCATTGCGGAAAGAGACAAAACGTATGCCCGTTAGGGACCACTGCCTTTTTTTCATTAGGGGATCTTTTCTGGAGCAATTAAAGCCTCATTTCTCTGAGTCACCTATTATCTATACCCCTGGAAAGAGTACAGGCTGGCATGCTTTTATTAAGTAGGATAAGAGGGGGTTTAGTAATTTTATGCTTAAAAAAAGATAACTATCAGACAATAAATTAATCCTCCTCCTCTTCCTCCTCCTCCTCCTCCTCCTCCTACTGGTTGCACCTCAATTTTTTTGTAAAAAAATATAGTTGCCCTTCTGTAACTTTAATAAGGACTGAAAGGTAGTAGATAAGAGATTTACAGTAGTTATTACATATATGCTTTTCTTCCAGGAACTTACCTTGGCATCCACTGTTCTCCACGTATTTTTTTTATCCTTACAATAGCTCTGTGAGATCCATAAGCTTGAGAAATAAGGGGAAATGACCCAAAGTTGTCCAGTAAACTTTAGGGCTGAATGGGGATTTAAATCTGAGTAACCCCAGTTCTTTTCCAAATGCTCAAATCACTATATCCCAGTGGTACCATGTTGAGAAGGAATTACCTGCTGTATTTTACTGCTGACTTTTCAAAATGGTTTTTGTGCTTGTGGCTCTAAGGCCTTACAAAAAAGTAGTATTGTTCACTGTGTACTGAATAAGGTTGTAAAAAAGATAAAAAAAAACAAAGCCAAGAGCCCTGTACACACACACACACACACACACACAAACACACACACACCACAAAGTGCCTTTTCCATATGCTTCAAATTCTGGTTAATCCTACAATATCTGCATATCTTAAGGACCACTCAAATGGAGAGATATAACGAGACTGGAAAAAATGGATTGACTATATACAAAATAAATACGGGATAAAGAATTCCAGATAGCTTATGCTTAAGATCAGGAATGATTTAAATTGTTTAAAGTTAGTTTAGCAAGGAGGAGCTAAGTTCAATGTAAAGATGTTATCAATTTCTTATTCTTTTTTTCCAATATATTTCAGACTGTTTTTATTAAAAATCTATACCGCGTACGGGTTCTGAGAAGTCGGTGGGGGAGTTGGGGGGGTTGGAGGGTGGAGGGGGGGGAGGGATATATATCAGGTTTGACGAGACGTGTTAGATTTTAATGTAATTTGACTCTACATGTTATACTGTTTTTCTTATATTTTCATTACTATTATTATTACTATTTTTTCTTTAAAACTAGGATATGTTAAGCATTTTGACAGGTAGCGGAAATACACCAATGAGAGGAGGAGTGGGAAACAGAAGGGAGAAGAAAGATGGGAAGTGAAGGATAGGAGAGAGGGTAAGGGGGGAAGATGAGAAGGATAGGAGGAGTGGATTGTAAGAGAGGAGCAGTAGAAAAGGGAGGGGAAGTAGAGCAGGAAAGGATGATGGAGGGAATATAGAAAAGTTGGAGGTTGGTAGAAGAAAGAGGTGTATGGAGAGCAGAAGAGCTATAATGGGGTTTTTATTTTCTTCTGGGCATTGTTGACAAGAGGAACTGGTGTAATTATTATTTAATACTATATGATACGGCTATTTATAGTATACATTGAGTGTATGTTATGAAAATGGAAATGGAAATAAAAAAAAAATTTTTTAAAAAAATTCTGGTTAATCCTCCAATTTCCTCTCTCAAAGTTCATTGAAGTTCGGTTTGGATTCCTACCCTCCTTCAGGTTAGCTATTAAAGAAGAAGTGACTGCAGCTGAAAAACACATTCTGATCTTGTCTATTTCCTTTTGTACTCTCTGGTCACTGAGCTTCTGATTTGAAACAGGGAGCAAAATTGTTTATTTTATTTCCCTGTTGATGGGTTGTTATGAGAAAAATGAAGCAAAGCGCTGAATTGTTAATCAAAACAATAGAGATTATTAGCCTTAATCTGGTTTTTACCAATGATCTGCATTCCAGGATGTTGCACCAGGAGACAGTCATTCATGCCTTGATTACATCCAGTTTGGGAGATATTCTGGTGGAGCTGCCCTTCAAGGCAATGCAGAAACTTCAACTGATCCAGAATTTCTGTCATTCATTCATTCATTCATTCATTCATTCATTCATTCATTCATTCAATCAATATTCAGTATCTTGCTATCCAAAGCAACTTGGGGCATTAAGCATGTGCACAGTAATGGGGCACCCAAGGTTTGCCCACATAACATCTTTGTTGGGCAAACTGTTTGTCTTCCAGTTTTTTTGCGGGGGTACCACTTACGGTGCTGCTCATCACTTTTAAAGCCCTATAGGGCACAGGATCATATTATCGTTGGAACTGGCCTTTCCCTAAGAACATCTATCTGTCCTATCAGGTGAGATAGGGTCCTGTTCCCTATTATGGTTATCTGATGGTATCTAGGAAGGTTCTTTTCTGTGCAGCCTATGGAACACTCCCCTGTCCCTGAGATTTGGCATACCTCTAGCCTTCTACCTTTTCATAAAGCGTTTAAGACCTGGCTTTCCCCCCAACCTTGGGATAAGAGCAGTGGGGGTTTCAAAAATTGTTCAAACCTACTCTGTGGGTGTGGCCTCTTTTGTGGGAGTGGCTTGCCGCCCATGTGACCGATATGAAGATGCCGACGACACTTGTCAGAACCACCTTAAATTACCTCACACACAGCACTGGCATGCATAAGAATATGATGTAAACTTGTTTTTTAAAAGGCATCTTTGGTTTGCGTTAAAACAACTTCAACATACGCAATGTTCTGATTGCACCACAAACGCAGTAGTCATCCTTACCTTTCACAGAGGCACTGAGTTTTTATAAATATGAGCATGATAGTATAGAATAATCATATCCAAGGACCAGTAGTGGTTTCAAAAAAGTTTGGAACCTCTTCTGTAGGTGTGGCCTGCTTTCCGGGTCCACTGGTGGAACCTCTTCTAACCGTAGGTTTGACGAACTGGTTCTACCGAATAGGTGCAAACTGGTAGGAACCCACCTCTGGATAAGAGATTATATGACTTGATGCCAGATATTTGTTGGTTTTAATGTGTTTAGCTTTATAGTTTATTGTAGTTTACTTTGATTGGGAGCCACACAGAGTTAGTTATTAGATGGTGGATATATAAATATTGTAAATAAATAAATATTGATTTTAATCTTAAACTGCGTTTGGTAAGCAAATATGCCTGAACCAGAAACCTGAAGTCTAATCAGAAAATAGTTCTGCATTCTCTAGGCTTGTGTCAGTAGACCTAAGCAAACAAGTAATGAGAGGCCCAGCAACATGAGAAGAAAAAGTCTGTTCTTGGGTAGAGTTGAGCACTAAATTCCAACACAAATAAAAGCAGTAAAGCACAGCTCTCACTGTGCTGGACTTAACAGTGCTAAGGACAGTGACAGACAGAACAATCTTCATGCATTTTCTCTGCCAATTTGTTTGCTCTCCAAACTCATTGGAATAAGACCATGTTAGTGAAATTCCTAGTGACAGAGTAAGGTGTGCTTGCCCTTCTTTAGCTATCAAGTGGACAAGAAGAATGTGGGAATGTCGTCCTTTCATTCTTCGGTGGTATGTAGTCTTGAGTTTCTTGCAATTCAAACATATAATGTGAGAGATGGTGCTTATGGAGGGGAGCTGGTGTAAATGGCTACAATGAAGGGGCAGTTTCTCAAAGGGAGGAACATAGTCCAGAAATGGGGTGAGACAAGTGGCAGTCCAACACAGAGCAGATAGGAAACATGGAAAGAGATAGAATCTCCCGGGATATATATATATATCGCACGTATTCGGTAGAACCGGTTCATCAAATCTACTGGACCGGTTAGAAGAGGTTCCACCAGTGGACCCGGAAAGCAGGCCACACCTACAGAAGAGGTTCCAAAATTTTTGAAACCCACCACTGGTCCTTGGATATGATTATTCTACACTATCATGCTCATATGTATAAAACTCAGTGCCTCTGTGAAAGGTAAGGATGACTACTGCGTTTGTGCTGCAATCAGAACATTGCGTGTGTTGAAGTTGTTTTAACGCAAACCAAAGATGCCTTTTAAAAAACAAGTTTACATCATATTCTTATGCATGCCGGTGCTGTGTGTGAGGTAATTTAAGGTGGTTCTGACAAGTGTCATCGGCATCTTCATATCCGGTCACATGGGCGGCAAGCCACTCCCATCCGGTCACATGGGTGGCAAGCCACTCCCACAAAGGAGGCCACACCCACAGAGTAGGTTCAAACAGTTTTTGAAACCCACCACTGATATAAGGTGAGAGTAGTAAAGATTTAATCCAGCAAGATTCTGTCTGATATTGTGTAACCAAATACTGGATTTCAGCTGGACTATTTTAGGTGACTCTTGGGAATAGCCTGACATATCCTAAGAGGGATATCATGAATAAACTCCTTCCTGGGCAGAAAGGAGAGGCATTATAATAGTGCTTCTACTGTCAATGTTAAGGTGGCAGCCTGCCATTGAAAAATGGTTGGATGATTTTTCCTTCGCCAAGGGGAATTTCCATCCCCTGCAGGAATTCAAAAACCATCCATCAGTCTCTGTCCATGGTCCTCATGGGAAATTTTGAATTCTGAAAAGTCATTTGTATTCACCAAGGTAAATGTTGCAAGAAGAGAAGTTATGTTATAGAGTACAGAAATGAAAGAAAGTCATTCTCTCAAAGTCCCTTGCTATATTTGATCCAAACATATTTTGGAAGGATTTTGTTCCTATTTCTGGAGCCAAAACCCACAATAAAAATACAAATTCTGATAAATATATTGCTACTGAGATTTTTGTACTGTGCGAAGCACCAACTGGCATAGCTATATTTAAAGTATTAAGTATATGTCACCAATAAAAGCTAAGGCATCATAAATTATTTATTTCTACCACAAAATATTAAACAAAATGAAGCAAAAAGCTTATAGAATTCCATGGGTAAAATATACTCCCCACATATATACCTTGATTTTAATACACAGTGGTTTTTCTAATGCTCCCTGAGTCAAAATGAAGATGCAGTTCATGAAGTTGCTTTTCTTAATCTTGGATGAAGCAAATAAAGACCAAAATGCAAGTGTCAGTAATATTAGAATTATTCCGGTAAATGTTATGTCCAAGTAACATAGGCCAACTAGCTGTTACAGAGGAGTGTAAATGGGCATCTCTTTGAACATGTGTGGTTTATGTTTTATTGGCTTCACCCTAATCTCTTGGACAAAAATATATTTTCTCTGGAAAATTTATTTTCTTTGCAAAAGGCAGCAAAGCCATAAGGATAAATGTTGCCAGAAATGAGAAAAGTGCCCAGATGGTTGTATAGAAGGTCAGAATCCAACTGTCCATGTGTTTCCCTCCATTAATTAAATTAAGAAAGTTGCCTCGTGAGACTGCAGATATATGGAAGTGGCTATCAAAATATTGATATCCTAGCTAACTGGCTTGTAAAAATACCACCTTTTTTTTAACCAATCTCAACTCCCAAGTTTGGTGGAAAACATGATCCAAACCTTGAAGCTTGTCTGATCTTTATTAAACTGATAATTAAGCACCCTGATTGTGCTTTTGTTCTGAATTCCTCCACCAAAATTATTCCCAAACCCATGTCAAATGTCTAAGATAAGAGACCTGACTTTTGTTATTGTCATTCAACTACCTTTATATCAAACTGTTGAATTGAGTTGTTTGAGTTGAGTTGGGTTGGGTCGATTTGAGTTGCTTCTGGACTGTCTTTCAGTCAGCCCATCAAGCTCTTCCCAGACTCACGCTATTAATCCCCCAACTCCATATAATCTCAGAGGACAATGACACAATTTTAGAAATGGAAAACATTCATTTCAGAATATTTTATTCCATGCATTCTTAGATATTACACATAAAATACCTGCAATTTATTTCTGGTTCAGAAATGTGTGCCCAATTACTAATGGTTCTAAGAAAAAGAAAGTCTCAGATCTTCAGCTGCATCTTTCCTAGACTTCAGCTTTCAGAGGAGATGAAAGGTGGACTGAACCTTCATTCTACTTAGACTTCTAGGAAGGCTTATCTACCTTCTCCTTTTAAAAATTATAATGGGGCACTGAAGTCTGGGACAAGACAAAAGCTAGACATTAATCAAGAAAACTTATTTTATGAGCATGCAGAAATATGTAGATACAGTTATATAAAAATATATAACTTCTTTACATTGGAGAAAACATTATGCACAGATTCTCCAGCTCATTCTGCAACTATGATAAACAGAAAGGGGGAGAGGGCAAGATTTACACAAATAGTGGAAATTCATGCGAAATGCATAAATACTCACTCACACTTTTCTGTATTTAGGTATTTAGGTATTTATTAATATTTGTATGCCGCCCCTTTCCCTGGGGGGACTCAGGGCGGCTCACAATTCAGAAGGAGGGGGAGACAAACCAAGTTACATATAGGACAGTACTTCGTTAAAAAACACAACATTCATACTATTCGGGTACGGTGAGGTCTTTAGCCCCAGGCCTGTCGGGACAGCCAGGTTTTAAGGGCTATGCGGAAGGTCTGGAGGGTGGTGAGGGTACGAATCTCCACGGGGAGTTCGTTCCATAGGGTCGGAGCTGCAGTCCACATTTTATGGATGGAAAGCAAACAAAATCATTTCCAAGCACATAGTGGCTCAATATTTGTTGAATACAATCATTAATGAAGAACAGTCTAAAAAGATATGAGGACAGATATCAAATGGTTGCCCTCAGGGAAAAATTCCCATAAGGTCACTGCAGGATAAACCAAAGGAGCTTAGAGACAGAGCACAGCACAGCTTTGAACATTTAAACCAGGAGATTCCATTTTTTGTCCATGCCTAGAGTCATGCTGAGGTTTTGAGATATATGTTAAAGCTGCACTCAGAAATGAAAATCAGGACAAAGAAATGACCATGTATAATATTTGAAAAGATGCCAGACATATAATCAGAATGGCTTGCTGTTATGCACATGATTTTTCTGTTTCTTTCTTTCCGAGAAGAATTGGTGACAATTGTTCTGAATATGTTCTAAGTCTATTTTAAGATTTGCATTATCCTTTTTATTTATACAAAATATTGAGAAACCCTGCATTTATAGCATTTATAGTTAAAACTACAGAATAATGCAGAACACAAATTTCGGCTTTGTGTTTGTGTGAGTAACATGTGGTCAGAGCTGCCGTCTTTCTATAAATCTTGGTGTGTGTGTTTGTGTGTGTTTATAGAAAGACGGCAGCTCTGACCACACTTTACTCACACAAACACAAAGCCGAAAACACCAGCCTGAAGATATTTATAGTCATACACACACACACACACACACACAGAGAGAGATATGTAGCTATTTCAAATTCTGAAATTTTGACAGATTTTAAGCTAACTTTTTACAAGCTGAAACATAAACACCTTCTATGAGGACATAATATCTTATTTCACAACAGTCCAAGATTGTATATCCAAAGTTCTTTATAGATTGAAAGATTCCAAACACTATCTGTTGGTCAGGATGTGATGGTATTCAGCCTGTTCAGACCAGTTTGCCTGAACCGGTAGTGGAAATCAAAGGTGGGCCCGCCAAACCACCCCAGCTCTATGCCATCCTATTTAGGCATGGTTTTGAGGCCAGGCACATGGGAGAGCAAAGCACTTACACATAAGGTTGAGCGCTTGTGTGGAAGCGGGCACACGAGCCCACAGAGCGAGCACGTGTCCATGGGGTGAACTGGTAGTAACAAAATGTAAAACCCATTGCTGGTGAGACCCAATTCTTTCAGATTAGACAGTCCTAAATGAATGAAGTTATGGAAAAATCCTGAACCCAGTAAAGATCATAGAAGCTTTGAAACTAGTTAACATTTCTCATCCCAATCCCTTCTAAATATGCAATCCTCTGTTTTATTTCATCAGCTATTCTGGCTAAGTAATAAGGGCACAAAAGATGGACATCCACATCCATCAATCAGCATGTTTATTCATTTATTCCTTTTATTTGGTATTTGCAATTTTCCTGCACCAAATTCTGGAAACCGTAGCCGACCCTCTCAAATATCTTAATAGGACACTGGTCTTTCATTGACTTTTTTCTTTTCATTTTATCAATTATCCAGCAAGTTTATATAATTGTACCTTCTGACAGGAGCTATCTGATCAGAAAACTCTTTACAGTTTAAAACAACTATTGAGTTCATATATTATTGTATATTTGAAAACATATAAAATAAAATATTTGTGCCATAAAATATTGTGGATAGAAAATAGTGATTTGTTTCATGTTCCAGGTACAAAATTGCACTTTATCTATTTTTTTATTTCATTATACTATTTTCCTTAACAAGCTTGGCAACTTTCCCCCAAAAAAGCTCTGCAGGAATGGGACATTTATAATTCACACAAATTTAGAGCTATTTGTTTGTGACCATATTTGAGGCTGTTTTATAAGGCAAAACTGATTGATTTTATCAATTTACATGCTATCAAGTCAATATCAACTTTTAGGGACCACATAGGTAGATATTCTCCATGATAATCTGTTCCTAACCTGGTACTTCTGATCTTCTAACTGTACCCGTCACTTCTTCAACTGAGTCAATCCACCTTTGTGCTGATCAATGTCTTGTTCTTCCTTTCAGAATAAAACTTTCAACTTCTCCAGGATTATGGATTCCTCAAGTTAGCTGAGTCTTCATACAATGTGTCTAAAATATGATAATATGATGAGAACTCTGTATTGATTAATTTTCTGATCCTTTTGCTTTCTTGGCTGTTTATGAGATTCTCGAGAGTTTTCTCTAATGCCAAATTTAAGAGCATCAGGACTCTGGTCTTGTTTCCTCAAAGTCCAATTTTCACTTCCATCTTCAATAGAGTGTCATGGGAAAACCATTGCCTGGACAAAATGGTTGGCATACGGTCAGGATAATAAAAAAGAAAGTGATTAGATTTTTCTGCTTTTGCTTCATTTGGAATTTGCACATGAGTAGTTCATGAACTGTTCCACAGTCAGCCCCTTCCCACAACTTTGCTGTTATGTACGTAACTGCTATTGCAACCCCGTTCTTGTATCAAGAATTATAGTCAATTTTATTTCTGTGCTTCATATGTGATTTCCATGTATACAGATGTTGTTTAGCTGTTTGTGAAAGTTACATTGCTTTTTGTTTTCACATGTTGAGTAGTAAACGCTATGATCTTCTGACTAAAAGTGGCCAATTCTACTATTTAATTTGTGAACACCTATAATGTGTGCCCTACACATTATCATCTACCATTGTGTTGAATATTCTCACATTCATGCTTCTTACATTCCACACATGCATCAGCAAAAAGATGTCCTGAAGGCTTTAATCTATCTATACCATAAACATCATCAAGTAAGCTAAAAGATCCACAACCATTCCTTAGTACTGTATTGAGTGCCATCCGATCTAAGGATCCATTATGTAGTACCGTAATATATTATGAATCACCATACATCAAGGGTGTCAAACTCAAGGCTCACAGGCCGGATCTGGGTGCTTAGAACTGGCTCCCGGGGCCAGCCTGGAAATAGCAAAAGACACTCCCCACACATACACACACACCATTTTGGCTGGCAGAGTACTGCAGGATGGCATCCAGGCCAAAAATGGGGTGCGGTGGGATGGCACATAGCTCTCCACATCCCATTTTAGATGGCAGAGTGCTGCAGGATGCGTCCGTCTCATCTGCCATCCATTCCATGTCTCCCCTCCCTAGCTGGCCCACAGAGGACAACTACAATGCTGATCTGGCTCTCAAATAAATCCAGTTTGACATCCCTGCCATATATAGTCTACCCATCTTTTATACTTGATATATAGATAAGTGGTTTGTCATGTCCTATGCAGTATTTGCTAATGTCCTCAAAATGATCATCCACCTCAAACATTGTTAAATATTTCTTCTCCTTAATATAAGCACCTGCTTCCTTTAGCAGGGCAGCTGGAATGAACTTCATGCCTTGAAACGACCCTTTTAGGAGTATATACAATGAGCGTATACAATAATGAACTAGTGTAGCATATATTCCTGGTATTCTTCACTCACACTTCCTAGGAATGAACATACACAATACTTATGCAGTATAGCAGGACTTGGGTGTGGAAGGTAGGGTTAAGCAAAGTAAGCAGCTCCCTGTAAAACTTTATTTTCTTAGAGTTCGTGTGTGTGTGTGTGTGTGTGTGTGTGTGTGTGTGTGTGTGTGTGTGTTGAATAGTTTTCTTTTGCTGCCGATTGTAATGCAAACAAATATGATTCTCACTTTCCAAAGTAATAGGAGAACTAGAACAAAATTCTGCCTTGGTTTTCACACTTGTTCAATTTTTTTTCCTGATCAAACAATTTTCTGATCAAATGATATGTACCATGATGACATTGCAAACCGATGCAGGAGTTAAGATAAAATAAGCCTATGCTTGAAGCAATGTAGGAGGTAAAATAATATATTCTTCACTCAGAATTAAAACGGGAGTCATCGGCCCAGTCACAGCCTCTTACTTAAGCCACATTACTGGGGTGAATTTGAAGATAACATAGGAAAAGTAAAGGAATGTAGATTGTGGGGGGAGGGGGGTTCCCACACATTTTCAGTTTTTTCCCCTGCTCCAAGTGGAAGCAATAGCAATAGCAATAGCAATAGCAAGAGCAGTTAGACTTATATACCGCTTCATAGGGCTTTCAGCCCTCTCTAAGCGGTTTACAGAGTCAGCATATTGCCCCCAACAACAATCTGGGTCCTCATTTTACCCACCTCAGAAGGATGGAAGGCTGAGTCAACCCTGAGCCGGTGAGATTTGAACAGCCGAACTGCAGAACTGCAGTCAGCTGAAGTAGCCTGCAGCGCTGCATTTAACCACTGCGCCACCTCGGCTCTCTCAAGCAAGGCATGGGCAGAATTGATACCAAAGCCACAGTGAGATTCACAGTCTAAAGAGATGAAACGCACCAGTATGGGCGAGAGTTTTTTAACTGGGCCTCAAATTCTCTACATTTTGCCCAGCAATATATGTGGAAGGAGGACAAAACACAAATGGTAAAGGAAATTTATAGCAACAACTTGCATGCTCCACCACTTTTGTACATTTGATGTGAGGACATACATTCATAATACTCCTTTCATCATTTTGACAAAAGCAGTGATTCCTGCATATGACTCAGTCTGTGCCTTCAGTACTAAACTTAAAGATGAAAAATATTACCACCTTTTCATATAATCAGGCCAAGAAGAGTTGCGGTTATTATTTGAGAGTCTAGTGGAAACTGTCTTCTGCCACATACCTCCCAACGGCGGATAAGATCTCACAGGATGGGCCTTCTCCGGGTGCCGTTGACCAGTCAATGTCGTCTGGTGGCTCCTCGGGGGAGGGCCTTCTCTGTAGCTGCTCCAACCCTATGGAACGATCTACCCCCAGAGATCTGGACCCTTCCCACTCTCTCAGCCTTCTGAAAGGCTACTAAAACCTGGCTATTCCGGCAGGCCTGGGGCTGTTGACCTCATGAATGAGGCCCAGCCCTGCCTAGATTGAGTGCATGATGTGTTTTTTCTTTTAATCTGCTTTTCTTCTCTATTTTTAATTTTTTATCCTTTTTAGAATTATATCCCTGTAAGCTGCCCGGAGTCCTTCGGGATTGGGCAGCATATAAATTCATTAAATTTGAATTTGAATTAAGCTGAACAATAAAATGCACCAATATACTGGACAATTGTTTTACAAAAGTTTTATTGCCTAACTCTGAAAAATGTTTGGATTGGATTGGATTGGATTGGATTGGATTGGATTGGATTGGATTGGAATGGAATGGAATGAATAGAATAGAATAGAATAGAATAGAATAGAATAGAATAGAATAGAATATCTGGAAGGGATCTTAGAAATTTTCTACTCCAACCCACTGTCAGAAAGGAAACTCTATACCAATTCAGACAAATGGTTCTCCAATCTCTTCTTAAATACTTCCAGTGTTGGAGAATTCACAACTTCTGGAGGCAAGTTGTTCCACTGGTTAATTGTTCTGTCAGTACATTTCTTCTTAGTTCTAGGTTGTTTCTCTCCTTTATTAGTTTCCACCTATTGCTTCTTGAGTGCCCTCAGGCGCTTTGGAGAATAGCTTGACTCCCTCTTCTTTGTGGCAACCCCTGAGATATTGGAACACTGCTAACATGTCACCCCTAGTCCTTCTTTTCATTAAACTAGACAAGCAGATTATGAGAGAGACCCCCCAAATTGACCATATAATTTCAGAATGACTATGTCATGTGTAGGAAACTTGAGAAATACAAAAATACCTTTTAATGGATATAATGTATTTAATTATATAATGTTTCCAACATGCTGCATGATTTCAATAGGGCCAAAAGTGTTTTGCTTCTGAAATTTGTTTCTATTCAGAATCTGATGCGACTCACTGCATTGTTAAACAATAATCAGCCAGGATCAATTGATTCCAGCTGCCCTGAGACCATTGTTCCATTGTGGCAATGTTCTGGTGGAACATTTACCCATATTTGTCACTGACTGCACCTAGATATTTTTTTGCAATTTGTTTTTATTTTTAAACATAAAAAAACCAACATAAAAAAAATTATCATCCATTACATACAGCATGTTGTTTGGTTACAAGTGTTTTTGCATCCATATTCTCAATTACATTTACAATCACAGATTTTTCATCTAATATAACTAGATACCTCACTTTCATTGTACAACATATATTCAATTACAATTAATATTTTTTCCAATAAACCTAATTCCCTTACGTTCTTGATTGTCTGTTTAATAACAATATACCTTTATATAATCACATATCCCGATATGAACAAGATTTACCAACCATTTATATTTGTATATCACTGTTTTCAATTATGTATAATCCCACCAATTAACTATTGAGTATGCTTATGTTCATTATTGTCCTTGTACATCATACATTCAAGATTTTCGAGAAAGAAGTGTAAGTGTGAATGCAGAAAATGAAACTTTAGTGACATGTTCCACTTCATGGTTTTGTATGCTGTAAGAAGTATGTCAGCCAGTTGAATAAAGTTTGATGCTTTGCAATTGCCATTTCTCTGGCCCCACTAACAGATCTCTGAACTATTTGTCAATTGATGTCATAGCTAATCTTTGGACCAACAGAAATGTTGTCCTTAATCTCAGCATTAGTTACACTTAGAAACATCTGTCTCGCATAACAAAAACCTTCGCCTTCCTTGTTCATTGTTTTCACAAAGTTTTTAATCAATCTAGGTGAAGTGGAGGCAAAAAATATCTAAGTCGAATGAAGAAGCATCTCATGTGCCACATTTTTCTGTCCTGGAATCAAATTATTTTGGAGTGGCCATGAACGATATGTGCCTCTCCTGCATGGTGGTCCCATTTCCATATGGAACAATAGTATTTGGTATATCTGAATTGCATTCCAAGCAACAAAGCAGAGGTGGGTTCCTACCAGTTTGCACCTATTCGGTAGAACCGGTTCATCAAATCTACAAAACCAGTTAGAAGAAGTTCCACCAGTGGACCCGGAAAGCAGGCCACACCTACAGAAGAGGTTCCAAAAAATTTTGAAACCCACCACTGGTCCTTGGATATGATTATTCTACACTATCATGCTCATATTTATAAAACTCAGTGCCTCTGTGAAAGGTAAGGATGACTACTGCGTTTGTGGTGCAATCAGAACATTGCGTGTGTTGAAGTTGTTTTAACGCAAACCAAAGATGCCTTTTAAAAAAGAAGTTTACATCCTATTCTTATGCATGCCAGTGCTGTGTGTGAGGTAATTTAAGGTGGTTCTGACAAGTGTCGTCGGCATCTTCATATCCGGTCACATGGGCGCCAAGCCATTCCCATCCGGTCACATTGGTGGCAAGCCACTCCCACAAAGGAGGCCACACCCATAGAGTAGGTTCGAACAATTTTTGAAACCCACCACTGGAACAAAGCTCCTCTTTTTAAATCTCTACAGGTATTCCAGTTCTACTTAGTGTTCTGGATGTGCTTCAACAATAATTCCTTGTTGAAATGTTAATGCATACTTTTGGTGATTATTAATTAGAAATGTCAATATCTTTTAGATTGTTTTAGATTTTAAATGGTTATTTTGTTAACACTTATTAATAAATTTCTGTTTAGAGATGGTTATAAAGGTAAATCTCTTTTGGGCCTGTGGAGAGGAAAGGTGAGAAAAATAGTAAATAATTTTAGCTAACTACAATGATAGCAAAGAAATGTTAATGGATAATATTAATGATACAAGCAGGTGTGTTGTACTAGTAAAAGTAAAATGGACAGAAATGTTAATCTGTGAGTTTGGGGGGGGAGGGAATGTTAGATATCTTTTTAACCGACTTTCTTCTAGAATATGTTATAAAGATGTAAAGTTATGGCAGATTCATTGAGATTGGGGGAAAAAATGCCAGTAGGTGGCTCTGTCCTTAAAACCCTATTAAATGAAAATGGTGGTATAGTGATAGTAAAATATATAAATTCTAAAATGTACAATTTAAACTGAATGAAACAGATGTGATTGTGGAAGAAACACACAAATGTACCTGTAACCAATGGATACGCTTTCTACAAGATGTAATGAAGGATGATTTTTTTGTGTGTGTTTTTCTTTAATAAAAACAATAAAAACTTTAAAAAAAAACAATAATTCCTTGTTCTCCTATGTGCAGCACAGCCAAAGGGTATAAATAAATAAAATACAGGGGAAATGAAGGCTAATAATCCCTGCAATTGAGGAAATGCTTTATTCAACTTTCTAGAAAGTGTCTTTAAGACTTGACTTTGAGCTAGGAATGAAGAGCACATGCTACAAGAGAAAGAAATGAGGATTCTCAGTATGTAGTACAAGCCATAAAATACATCTCACAAATCACTCACTAATCGTCTTTATAAAACCTAATAAGCCATGTAGAAAGATGGCAGGAGAAGTACTTCTGAGGTACTGGAAGTCATCAGCCAGCACCTGTCAGAAACAGCCTCCAGTGAAGATGAAGCTGCTGTAAAGAAATCTGTGGCCAACTAAAGTAGAGTTTTATTGCTGGTTATTAGTTGAATGTTAACTTTTCTCCTTGTGACAGGAAAACTGGAGGGGGACTGTGTTGATAGATGGTTTGAAGGAGAAGGGCATCATTGGGCATACTTTATTTCAGTAATTTTATTTCAATATTTTTGGGTTAGTTCCTCAAAAATGTTGACCCCTAAGATGTCAACTTTGGCTGTTCGTGAGAAGAAACTGCTCTTTCTTCCTATTTTTTTTTCTCTAATTTTGTAACCATTGGATAGTTGTGGGTTGCCTCAGGCAGTGGAGAGCAGGAAAGAACTGTATTTTATTCCATTATTGCACTTTTATTGCTAGACTAGGGTTTAGTCTTTCATATCTTGCTTTCCCTTCAAAGCAGAAAATCCCAGATTCACCATTTGTTGTTCACTGCAACAAACCACTCACATTTTTCTTCTATGCGGGGATGGTCACTCTGGAGACTTGGATAAATAAGTAATATTGGTATAGAAATATGAAATGTAAACAAACAAACAAACAAATGCATTTCCCACATTGGCAATTTGCATATCTCATTTTTAAGAAAAAACCTCTTGAAAGACGTTTTGGAAAATAATTATAAACATATCAGTTTGTTGATGCTTAAATTTCTATATTTCTCTAATCTGACTAATCAGATAATTTCAGGATAACATAGACCAGATCAATCCACTTCCTTAGAGCGGTGCCCACCAGATGTGTTGGTACTTCTCAGAATCCCAACCAAAAGAAACAAGATGAAAACAAGATGGAAGGTAAGAATATGTTAAAAATTCAACCATAAACCAACTCTATAACATAATTATTTGTTCTTACAACTTTATTTTACCCAACTAACTTAAACAGAGATTCACATGATGGTTTCAGATTGTAAACTAGTCAAAGCTCCCTATTTCTCCTTCCTAAAAATGACCTGGCTGCCAGTCTCACAGAGGACAATCTGATATTCTTTGGGCACTGGGTGTCAGCGTTCCAAATACCATGCAGAATTAAATCAGAGTCGAAGGCAAAACTATGCTTAAAGTTCCAATTTAATAAGGCAGGCATGTTGGCATCGTGGTGTGGGATTCCAAACTCTGGAAGTTACATTAGAATCCCACCCAGTTAAAAGTTCATGATCTTGTCCCACACCACAGTCCATCACATGGTCCAATCTTCTTCCTCCACGCTGGCATCCACACCCAGCTGCTTCCGGTCAGGTGTGAAAGTGCGGAGACAAAGGATGACCTTGGCTTCTAGTAAAGAATGAAAAACAATACATTCCACAATCCTATTCCTTCTATTCCACCCTCCCATCGACTATACTAATGAAACAGCATAATGAAATAAGAGGAAGTGTGGCAGGCCAAAATTCTAAAAGGAATATAAATGCAGGCCTGACACTGGATTTGTTTCAGAAGTCAGTCCAGAAAAATCTAGGAACAGTATGTGTTGAGGTCTTTCCATAAAAGATAAATAATGAATGGATGCCATTTTACTTTCAACCTCAAAGGGGAGGGGATTCACTAAGATGACAACCTTGTTTTTATGCTTGGCTACATAAATACTAAAAGAAGTAGACCATGGAAAGACTGTTTCAGAGCTGGTGAGGTCCACATGGAGAGTATAATCAAATGCTAGTTCCTTAATTTAAGAGTTGGCACTACACAAATTAAAATGCACAAGCTAAGAACTGGTGTTATTTCCCCATAAATCTCCATAAATCATAGGCACATTTCTAGGGGCTGCAGAAAAACAGAGAAAATATTAAAGTTTGAAAATACAGCAGAGAATCTGAGCAAGTCCAGTCCTTTGCCTGACTTGCAGACAGAAGCTAAGGTACTTTTTAATTTAAGGTATTTCCAAAAGGCAACAAGACCCCACCACATCAGTACAAGTTTTTTGGCAGGACTAGATCTGGAAAATATTCTTGAAAACTTCATTCTTCTTAGAGCAGAGTGGAGATCTTGTGGTTTGAGTCTACAAAAGGGCTCCCTCTCCTTCCTCTAGGAAGTGAGGCCTCTTTCTAACCCCATTACCTAACTGATTAATAGACTACCTGATAAAAAGCTTAAGAGGATCAATTTAAAGAAATATCTGGGTTAACATTCAACACTATACCGAACAATCTGATGGCTCTTGGAATCTTAGGAACAGGACATGAGCAAAACTATCATCTAAACCAGCGGTTCTCAACCTGTGGGTCGCGACCCCTTTGGGGGTTGAAGGACATTTTCACAGGGGTCGTTAAGACCTTCAGAACTCTAAATTTTAGACTCCCCCTTGCGTTCCTCGAAATCCCCCACGTATGGGCTCCAAAATCATCGCTGACCACGCAGAGTGTCGCCACGGCTCCACACCGTGGAAAACATAGCTGCGCGCGCACTCCCCATACAATTACAGCCTTGGAGACTTTGTAATGGTAGAAAATTCTTCTCAGTCACCTGGGCTTCTGCAGAAGCTGCTCTCCGAGGCTTTCCAAAGCTCTCTGAAGGCAAGAAGTAGCAAGAAGTGGCAAGAAGCAGCTGCCAGCGAAGCTCTCAGCGATGGCAAGAGTCCCACTGCCGCACCAGATTCAGCAAAGTGGCTCAAAGCGTCGGGCAGGGGAAGAGCATCGGTCCCGTTATTGCTGGAGCTGTTTTTTCTGACTCCAGCATGACGTTGGGACTCTTGCCATCGGTTTAGCGACCTGCCTTCTTTGCTAGTTCGGGCGGGTGGAGAAAGGAGGCATGCAATAGTCAAGGGCGAAGGTGCTCCCCTTCACCCTTGGTGGCAGGGGTGCTTTATCACAAGCCTCCTTTCTTCCTCCACCCACCTGAGCAAAGAAGGCAGGCCACTAAACCAATGGCAAGAGTCCCACCGCCATGCTGGAGTCAGCAAAAGCAGCTCCAGCAACAACGGGACCAATAGGGGGTGGAAAATCCATGCAGAGGGAGGAAAACACATGCATCCCCCACCCCCTCCATTGGAAACAAGGCAACTATCAGAAGAGGGCAGCGCATGCCACCTGGGCTTGTGCAGCAGCCAAAGAACAGGAGGCGAGGTGACCACAGTGTGTGTGTGTGTGTGTGTGTGTGTGTGGGTGTGTGTGTGTGTGTGAGAGAGAGAGAGAGAGAGAAATAGAGAGGCACAGAGAGACAGAGATGGGGGAGGGAGGAGAGAGACAGAGAGACACACAGAGAGACAGAGAGAGGGGAAGGGAGGGGAGAGACAGAGAGATACAGAGAGGGAATTACAGAGAGAGAGAGAGAGAGGAAGGGAGGAGAGGGAGACAGAGAGACACACAGAGAGAATTACAGAGAGAGACAGAGAGGGAGGAAGGGAGGGGAGAGACAAAGAGCCTCACATAGAGAGAGAGACAGACAGACTCAGAGAGAGAGACAGACAGATAGAAAGAGAGAGAGATAGAGCGAAAGAAAGGAAGAATTGGTGACTGTTTTGTTTTTTCTTTCCTTTTTTTCTTTTTAAAAGAAAGGCACTCTTTCGACTTAGAGCCGGGAGCCTGCTCTTAAACTTCCCAGACAAAATTTCATTTATTTGTAATTAGAAATAAATATTTCAAAATATATAATTACATATTGTTTTTGTGATTAATCACTATGCTTTAATTATGTTCAATTTATAACAATAAAAACACATCCTGCATATCAGATATTTACATTACGATTCATAACAGTAGCAAAATTACAGTTATAGAGTAGCAACAAAAATAATTTTATGGTTGGGGGTCACCACAACATGAGGAACTATATTAAAGGATCACGGCATTAGGAAGGTTGAGAATCACTGATCTAAATCTATCAACTAGCAAAGCTATCATTTCCTGCTCTCTTTCCTAGGAACTAATATTGAAAGCATATGACTTCCTAATCTGGAAATCACACCACCATCACTAGGAGCCATCCTCCATGAATTACTTTAGTTTCAATCTGGTATGTATCACTAAATCTAGTGGCAATGATCTTTACAAAGCCAGGTGGAGTGTCATAATGATAATCATGATATCATCCAGCAGCTAAAAACTGGAGCTAGACAGGCAATGAAATGTTTATTTATGTATATTTATAGTAACTAATTAGTGTAAGAAGTTATCTGAGACATTTACAGTTCTTATGTTCGTCTGAAATAAAAAAAATAGTGTCTACATTTCTCAAATAAGCTGTGATTCAACAAAATTATCTTTTTTGCAACTTGGGAGAATTCACAGTTTCATATTGTACTAACTGGATTAGAAGTTTGAAAAAAGTTATTAGGAGAAAGTTTAGCATCTGATATAATTTGAATATGTAACACGTTTGGCATTTGCAATTTTAATCCAATTTTCTCTTTTTCTGTTAAAATTCATTTTTATCAACCCATACTCATATTGTTATGGTTTTTAGAGCGTAAAAATAGACACAGTTTAGAAACTACAGAACAGGGAATTTACCCTAGCTTTCTTTTTATATATGAGGTCTTTATTAGATTTCAACCTCAAACATTAAAACACAAACTAACATAAAGGGAAAGGGAATAGCAAAGAAATTAAAAATGACAAAAATATTATACATCAAGCAAATATTGCAAAAATGAATTCTGACTATTAGTACAGAGGTATTAACAATATAAAATTTCTCTAGGTTTAAACAAATAACACCAATGTATAAAATATCTTAAATACCAATACTCAACCTACTAAAAAACAGTATTCATAAACTGCACTTCTCTTAATTTTCTATAAAAGATAATAAATTATCAGTTCTGGGGAACCTGAAGTTTAAAAAGCTACATTATTTCCCTAGTAAAATCCAATCCAATCTTAAAATCCCAAAATCAAAAATTGATTCTTCTCTTTCTCTTGTAAGAAATCTAACAATGGCCTCAATAATCTCTAAGCAACGCAGCCAACTTCACCATCTTGGCTAGTTCTATTAATTTTAAAATCTATTCTTCCATTATGGATATATATTTCCAAAGGATATAGCTACCCTGCCACCAGTGTCATATATAAAAATAAAATTCCATGTGTTTCTTCCCCTACTTATCTACCATCCCTAAAATAAAAGTTTCAGGTTTCAGTATTACATCCATTTTCAAAATTAACCAACAAAAATATCTGATTCCAATTTTTTTGGGCCTTTTTAGATGTCCACCAAAAATGGCAAAAAGTATCTTCAGATTTGTTACATCCCCAAGATTTATTTGGAGTTACTTTATACATCCTTGACAATTTATCATTAGATATTACCAATAGATCATTTTATAATTTGTTTTCAAATTATAATTCAATGTTAATTTCAAATCTTGTGTCCGCATATGTTCCCACTGATCAAGCATAATGTTATGACCAAAATGTTTAGTCCATTTAACTATACAGTCTTTCACATATTCATCTTCAAGTTTAAACTTCAAGAATATTTATATACTTTTGCAATAAGATTTTGCAAATGCTCATCATTTTGCAATGCTCATCATTAGTACATATCTTTTCAAACTCCATTTTTTTAATCTGCAAACATATTTTTACCCAGTTTAAATCTTTCTGATAGTTGCATATTTGTAAACCAATGACAATCGTAACCATACCTTACCAATTCTTCTCTTGCTGTAAACCTAATCCTAATCATCATAAATCAAGATATGTCAGCCATGGTTGTTTAACAATCCCTTTTCTTCTAGAAGAGTAAGTTTAGGAAACAACTTTATTTTATATTTGTTCCAAACTTTCAGTATGGCATATCTTACAAAATAATTCTTGCATTCACTTCTAATTTCTCATACCATAAGTAACTGTGCCACCCAAATCTCAATTCATGACCTTCTAACTCCAGTAGCCTTTCATTTTGTTTAAAGTCATCCAATCCTTTATCCAAAGTAAACAACATGCCTCAAAATATAATTTCAGATTGGGAAAAGCCAGCCAGCCTCTCTCCTTGGCATCTTGAAGCAATTTATATTTGATTCTTGGTGGGTTTTTTTGCCCTGCAACACAAACTTAGAAAGGAATTTTCCCTAGCTTTCTTGTGCAGAGACAATCTCTTTATATTGTATCTTTCTGTAGGCTTCTGCTAATATGGGAAAAAAAGCTAGATTTAATTATCACAGGTTATTCTGGAAATCTGCTGGCTGAATAGATATAGAAACAGAGAAAGTCTGTTACTGGAGAATAAATAGAGGCTTTAGGTTGTGTGTGTGTGAGAGAGAGAGAGGAGAGGGAGAGGGAGAGGGGGAGGGAGGGAGGGAGGGGGAGAGAGAGAGAGAGGAGAGAGAGAGAGAGGAGAGAGAGAGAGAGAGAGAGAGAGAGAGACTTTTTCTAACCTGACAGGGACAGACTAAGCAACTAAAAATTGTAGGTGAAAGAAACATTTTTATCTGACATTCAAAGGTTCATTAAGTCGGCACCAGTCATACCTCAGGAGACCAGGTACACAGTGACTAAAAAGAGGCCTTCTCAATTGCAATGTGTATGTCAGATAGGCCATTCCCAAAGGAACTCTTGTGATTCCAAGTGGCTTCTATTCATCCACTGTTTTGTCATCAATTCTCCTGGTGTGTTTGCTTGGCTGGATTTCAGCAAACAGTATGGCTTTTGTGAAACCAATCTTTTAAAAAAAAAAACCTGACAAAGGTTTTCATCAGATTTCTCCTAGCTGCTAAGTATAAAACCAACTTTGTCAAGTTTCTTCGGGAGTATATTTCACAAAACAATCCCATCAACAAATCCATTTTTTTTATGTCTTTCATGGTCCTATCTCATTTGGTCTCCTAAGCAGACTCTCAGAAATAAGGCAGACATATTTAGCTGTTCTCCAAGACCATACCCTTATCCCCAGGCCTTTCATTCGGTTACACAGTCCCTCTGTACCAGTGGTGGGTTTCTGCTGGTTCGCATCGGATCGGGAGAACCGGATGGTGAAATGGACCCGGAAGTAACTTCCAGAACACCTGCCCCGGCCCTGTCGTTCCACGCTCACCCCCGCCTGCTGGAGAGATCCAGCGGCACAATCCACCAGATAGCAGGGGCAAGCTCAGGAGTTTTCTCCTGGATTCCTCTCTGTCTTGCCTCCTCCAATCTCCCAAAGTTCTTTCCCCAGTGTGTGATAGCTTTCTACTGGATTCCCCTCTGTCTTGCCTCCTCCGATCTCCCTAATTTCGGCCCTTAATCCTCCAGTTGTCTATTTTTGGGAGGTTTTCCCCTCTCCCCCCCCCCCCTTTTATAGGAGTTCCAAAATTTTTTGCCATATGGCTTAGGGGGTGGTGGTGATGGTCATGTGACTGAGTGTGCATGAGTGATGTCAAGTTGGCCATATCTGCCGGGTCACATGACTGCCAAGCCATGCCCACAAAATAGGCCACACCCACAGAATAGGTTCTAAAAAAATTGAAACCCACCACTGCTCTGTACTATGGTCTATTTTTTTAAATATTGACTCATCAATATTCAGGGATAAAAAGTGACCTGTCCCCTTCCAAATCTAACAGATCTATAATTTTCCAGAAGCCCAGATAGCATTATCAATAGTCAGGACAACACAGAGTTTAGTTCAGCTAAATCTGAAGAACCAGGGGTTTCTCATACCTATTCTAAAATGTGCCTTACACAAAGAAAAAAAATGCAATCTCCCAACACAGAATCTCCCAAGATCCTATCTAATCCATTCCCAGGACCCTGTCACACCCAGGATATCTTTGTCCTTTTTTTAGAGTAAATCAGCACAGAGGTGGTGCAGTGGTTAGGGTGCAGTACTGCAGGCCACTTCAGATGACTGTTATCTGCAGTTCAGCGGTTCTAATCTCACTGGCTCAAGGTTGACTCATCCTTCCATCCTTCCGAGGTGGGTGAAATGAGGACCCAGACTGTGGGGGCGATATGCTGACTCTGTAAACCACTTAGAGAGGGCTGAAAGCCCTATGAAGCGGTATATAAGTCTAACTGCTATTGCTATTGCTATTTACAAACAGATCTCTGGGCAGCATTGAGCTGTCATATGTATTTTCAAAAAAATGAACATGCAATCCAGAGCTACACTTGAAAATAAAAGTGAATGACGGGGACTGACATTTTAGTTCGCAACATCCCAGCTTTCTGTATATTATTCCTGTTGTTTTAAATAAACAGAACCTTTAAAAAAATACACGAAGCAAGAAACTTGTCCATAATAATCACTTTTGTTTATCCACAAGAAAAATCTTTGTTCAGATCCCATAGGCCTTCTCATATCTAACACAATTCTTCCTATAGTTTTGTTATGGGACTTAAAACAGGTACCAGCTATTTGTCTATCAATCTGTGAATGGAAATTTAGTTCTCCTGTGGCACATAATTCTACCAACTGAAAATAGAAGCCCAGCTAGAGAAAAAGACTAGTCAGAAAATTTGCCAAGGATCATTTTATTGGCTTCCAAATTACAGTACTTCATCCTCTCATTCACCTCCAAACATTTTGTTGGTGTTAATTATTTTCATCTTTTAGTACACTGTAGAACTCTTCACTGCCTCCCTGTTTGAGACAAAGTCCAGTTTAAATTACTGGTGCTTATATTTACTATTTTTCCCAGGTCTGTATATTCATATTTGTCCATCAAATCGTGCTCGTTTTCAACAGTTCTTTCAGCAGGAACCAATGCACCGGAGGCATCAGCTCAATCCAAAAATATCATTCCAAGAGATGACTTAATCCAATCTCCTTTCAATCATTTCTCCCATTTCATGCAGCTATAACCTATTGCATCTATAATGGGAACAGTAGATAACATTTTCTCTTGAAGGTTGAATATATATGTGTGTACCTGCCTCCCAAAGACATTTTCAGGACAAAGCAAAAGAAAGGCATTTCAAGAGCCGAGGTGGCGCAGTGGTTAAATGCAGCACTGCAGGCTACTTCAGCTGACTGCAGTTCTGCAGTTCGGCTGTTCAAATCTCACCGGCTCAGGGTTGACTCAGCCTTCCATCCTTCCGAGGTGGGTAAAATGAGGACCCAGATTGTTGTTGGGGGCAATATGCTGACTCTGTAAACTGCTTAGAGAGGGCTGAAAGACCTATGAAGCGGTATATAAGTCTAACTGCTATTGCTATTGCTAAGAACAGCCCAATGATTACTAAGCGTGGAACACTTGTTATAATCAAACATGCACATAGACACACACAAATGTGAAATGTAGTGAGTATCTCCTGTGTCCCCTTTCTTACTGTACATTTCCCAGCCCATGTAGAATGACAGACTATATGTCCATATAGACAAGGAACTCTACATATTTACCCAAGGAAGAAATTGTCAATACTGACAGTAGAAGATGACGATACTGTACCACCATTGTAAAGTACAGAGTCAATTCCAGACAATGAAAACAGTCCCGTTCTCTGCTTATTTATTAGTAACTAGCTGATAAACCGGTGTTACCTGGGTATTTATTTAGAAGGGGGGAAATGTCTGAATCAAACGTAATTTCTAATGATGGATTTTCCCCTTACCAGAGGGAGCCGCCTTGTGGAATACTGTGAAGCCATTACCATGGCAACTCCACTGTGCTGCACAGTAGAAGCCGTTTTAAGGCACAGCAGACTGTATCTTAACAAAACACACACTCTGAGGGGTTTTAGGGGTGCCGTACCCCTATAATATATTTTTCCAGAGAGTAACTCATTTGTGTACCAAGTTTGAAATTGCTCGAGGCATTCCAGAGTTATGTTGGAACATGCACACACACACACATACACACACACACACAGCAGTGGTGGGTTCCAGATCCTGTTCCAACTGGTATGGTTGAAACAGGCCTGGTATCATCCACATGGACGCACATGCAGCACGCACAAGCATCTTATTGCCTCTGCGATGCTCCAGCAACTCAGCAGAGCATCGCACAGGCACTCTACGCTCTGCACGCGTGTGCGGAAATGCCAAAAACTAGTAAGGAGCTCAGGTGGGCGAGTGGGCCCTCCCGAGCACTGTACTAGAATGGTATCTGGTGCTTCGGGCAGGCTCCGGTACCCCTGTACCGGGACATACCGCCTGCAACCCACCACTGACACACAGCCATTTAGAAAGAAAGAAAGAAAGAAAGAAAGAAAGAAAGAAAGAGAGAGAGAGAGAGAGAGAGAGAGAGAAAGAAAGAAAGAAAGAAAGAAAGAAAGAAAGTATATAGATGAATAGATGATAGATACATGATAGATAGATAGATAGATAGATAGATAGATAGATAGATAGATAGATAGATAGATAGATAGATAGATGATGGATAGATAGATAGATAGATAGATAGATGATAGATAGATAGATAGATAGATAGATAGATAGATAGATAGATAGATAGATACAGATAGACAGACAGACAAACAGACAGACATTGTGCTATTGAAGGGACTAATCACTAATAACTGTATTTTTAATTGCAGCTTCAGAAGGAATACTGGAAAGCCATTGCCCTATAAACAAGCTGAGGAGAAATGTGGAGGAGAAGAAAAAAGGATGTTATTCTTTTTGCCTAAAGTTATTGTTTGCCATTAAAATTGCTAGCTAACAGAAATTTCACCTGGCATGTTCTTCTGGACAGGTCCCCTCCTCCTTCAGATGAATTCTGCCATGAGCTGCACTTCAGTTTGAAGCTTATGGGATGAGCTCACCAGGAATCACAATCCCTCCATTTCTGAAGACTATAATTACAAGTCATGCAAAGAATCCTACTTGACCTTTAAATATATTGACATGTCTGCAGTTATAAATGTGTTTGTGAAGACAGCAAATCCTACACTCATTAAATATTGAACAGTGGAGTGGTTGGCCGTATAATCTTGCTTCCTTTCCCTTTTTATTCTGAATTTTTGATCACACTTAACTGTTACACATGACCCTGACAAGACAAAAAAATCTTGTTATTTCTAATTCCAATAAAAAATTATAAAGCCAGGTCTTCCTGAATAAAGATTTATTACTCCCACTTGAGAAAGAGTGGAAAATTCAGTTCTGTTGTTTGCATCAAAAATGTGTGGACTGTGCTATTTTATTCATTTTAAAAGCAGTCTTTCCAAGATTCACTCTAACATATTCACTCTAATATAACCTAGGATTGTTGGGAAAATAAACTGTTTTCAACATGAATGTCTGAAAATTACATTCGAGAAAATCAAGAATTTCGAGCTTCCCTGCATCCACAGGCATTTATGGGGGAGGGCAAAGAGGGCCAAATAACATGTCTAGGATGATGGAATAATACAGATGCTATGACTGACATACATGTGTCTTGCATCCTAACACAGATAACATAGTTACAACATTCACATAGTTTTCTCATTGTATTCATGTCATCAGTTTGATATCACAGTTTGCCCTGTGTACCCATGTAAAGTTCACCAACAAATGCACGCTTGACAAAAGTGTGCCGATGAAACCGCGGCGAGAAAACCGTGAGGTCAAAATCGCGCCACGAATGCGCACCAACAAATAATAATCACCTAATAACCCTAACCCTAACTCTAATCCTAACCCTAACCCTAACCCTAACCCTAAACCTAAACCTAAACCTAAACCTAAACCTAAACCTAAACCTAAACCTAAATCTAAACCTAACCTTAAACCTAACCCTGAACCTAACCCTGAACCTAACCCTAAACCTAACCCTTACCTTAACTTAAATCGCGCTTTTGTGGGTGCGGTTTTGTCGGCGCGTTGTGGGCACATTTTTGACATCGTAGTTTTCTCACCGCGGTTTGTCGGTGCGCTTCTGTCGTGCGCGCATTTGTCGGGTCACGCTCCTGTCTGAGCCATATCATTTCAGAAAACTTCAAAGGAACAATTGTAATATGTATGTATGTATGTACGTGTACGTGTACGTGTACGTGTACGTGTACGTGTACATATGCATATGCATATACATATACATATACATATACATATACATATACATATACATATACATATACATATACATATACATATACATATACATATACATGTGTGTGTGTGTGTGTGTGTGTGTGTGTTGTATTTGTGCTGATAAATAAAGGGAGACTAGTATAGATCTATTTCAAGCTATTTAGCTCTCATCAGCTAGCCATACATATATATAGCTAGCCTTTCATATATATATATATATATATGAAAGGTTCCCATATAAGAAAACCAGTATCAAGAATGAAGAACAGAATGCAAGAACTTTCCCCTTCTGACAATTATTGCAGTATTCTTAACTATTCTACAGGTAAACAAGTATGGCACAAGACAGGTAATAGGTTTATAGTTTTAATTTTAAAAAAAGTAATTTAGTTACTAAAGGAACATGGAAGAAAATGTCATGGATTAAGAGGTAAAAGTGAGTAATTAACAAACTTAACAAATTGCAGGTTTTTTAGGTTTGGCCTAGCTAGTTCTATAAATCCATCCATTTTGGTTTGTAAACTATGGTTTATGGTTTGCTGTGTTGTGTAAATCTAGCCAATCCTAGCTTAATTAACAAATCCTAAAACAAAATATGGCTCAGGAACATCTAGAAACCCAGTCACTATGTAGAATGATGTTTTCTTATATTATGTCTTCCATTTTCACTAAAGATACAGGATGCATTGTTTTCTGAGCTCCCATGGAATTTCTTGGTCTTTTGGAAAGAAACTTGTTTAAAGAGCATTAGAAAAACAAAAGGAAAGCTGATATCAAAAGTAAGGTTAAAACAAAATTACATAGAAATCCAAAATTATTTTCTTAAATGACTTTTGCACATTTTTCACAAAAGTACTCAATGGAAGTCATTTTAATTGCACTTGGCTAATAGTAATGGGGGAGAGATGTTAATTTGTTAGGTGTTCCAGCTGTGCTTATATGGAGAGCAATCAAGAGTGCTTGCCTGCTCATTTTGCCAGCAATTGAAGTTGGAATTATTTTAACACTAATAAACACAAAATAGTTTTTCACTTCCTGCCTTTGGAAGAAATTAATCAGCAACGAGGGAAGAACATAGCATCCAAAATGGTTAATTAATACTGAATTTAAAGTTAAAGTTTAGGAAAAATGACATTAAAATAATTGATATGATTATTAGGCCAAATGAAACTTAAAACTGTTTTAAAAGGCCATCAGAATGTCAGAAAACTCTGATTCTAACTATTGTTTTTTTTTTTCTCATATATTCTTCTTTGCATAGGACCTAACTCCACACAACCAATGCAACCATATCAGTGGTGGGTTTCAAAAAAATTTCGAACCTACTCTGTGGGTGTGGCCTCCTTTGTGGGAGTGGCTTGCCGGCCATGTGTTTTCTTTCTTTCTTTCTTTCTTTCTTTCTTTCTTTCTTTCTTTCTTTCTTTCTCTCTCTCTCTCTCTCTCTCTCTCCTTCCTTTTGTCTCTCTGTCCCTTTTTCCTTTTTTCTTTCATCTCTCACTTTTTCTTTCTTTTTTTCTTTATTTCTTTCTTCTTTCCTTTCTCTTTCTCTTTCTCTCTCTGTGTGAGTCTGTCTGTGTGCGTGTGTGTCAGTGGTGGGTTTCAAAAAAATTGTGGAACCTCTTCTGTAGGTGTGGCCTGCTTTCCGGGTCCACTGGTGGAACCTCTTCTAACCGGTTCAGTAGATTTGACCAACCGGTTCTACCAAACTGGTGCAAACTGACAGGAACCCACCTCTGAACCATATGGATGATGCAAGTTTCCAAAATTTACATTGCCGTTTAAAAATTGGACTTCAGATCCCATGGATATGAAAGGCTTAACTGTATTTGGTAGCTAAACAATTTCCTGATTTTGGAAACTACTGGGAAACTAGAAGAAAATCAAAATAAAATACCCTTTGAGTCCTCTGAATTATTCACCACACCAAAATCCAAGTACTGTTTTACAAAACTGTCTCAAAGCCATTAATTTAAATAACAGCCTAGAAATTCCTCTTGGGAATCAACACTGAAGCATTTGTATGCTATGTCTTCAGAACTCCAAAACCACGCTATTTTCAGGGTAGTGGTGTGGGGAAGGGGTTCTTTTATCCAAACAATGCAAGATCCCAAATCTCCAAAGTACTCATGAGTTCAAGAACGGCTGTTGTTTCAAATAGTTCCCAAATGCAATGTTTATTATTTTAAAACAGTACAGAACAATCCCTTTTTTTTCCTTAATGCATATTTTATTTTTACTTCAGAAAAGTCAATGTTACTTCAGTTCATGTTTTCTTAATATCTTACAAAACAGGATAAATGCAATCTAAATAGAGGGAAGCCTAACCTTGGGGGGAAAAAAATAGTTGTTCCACCTTCCCACAACATTCATAGCAGTTTGAAGCTTCACAGCCTCAATGATATGTGTCTGTATCTGGCAGTTCATTTTCTGACATGTCTTCATGGTGTTGCTTTGATGCAGGAGGGGTTGCACAGGTAAACCCACCAGTGGCTGGCCAGGTTAGGTGGTCTTAATAGAATGGACCTTATAAATTCATGTTAACTTGGCTTTTCATTCTAGTGCCCTGGAGTCCCAAAGTTGACTTTTAACTGGAGTGATCTTTCTCTCCAACTTCCTCATAAGTATTAAAAATAGGGTTGAACAGTGTGGCAAGACCCTGTAAAAGGGGGGCACAGGAAGCCAGGGGTGGGTGAGAGATAGAACAGAGGTAAAAACTGCTGACAGCTTAAGACATTATAGGAACTTCTCTTTTTTGTGTTTCTCCTATGTACTTTGCTGTAACATTCCAAATGAACTTCTCCTTTTCGGAATGTTATGCTTGTCTCGTGTATGGAAACGCCTTGAGAATGCACAGTGTGGAACACGGCATAAAAGTAGCAACCTGGGCAGAGCCCAGGCAGTTCAGATTTTGGTGTGTGAACACGCTGAACTCGATGAATCCAATAAACCTGTTTCTCTCACTTTCGTGGTCTCAAGTCCTGGTCTTTCGTAAGTAAATTACAAACCTCAATCTGCTGCAACAGCTTTTATGCTCAGCTGCCTCTAATAAAAGCATGAAGATGTCCCATGATATCCTTATGATTAGTGGTGGGATTCTAAAACGTTAGCACTGGTTTTCTGTCCAGTTGCTAGGTGGTGTGGCCATGGTGGGCCTGGCCTACTCAGCCTCCTTCACCATAACAGGGGGGGGGGCGTGTTTTCACCTTCCCAAGGCTTTTCCCAAGCATCCAAGAGGGTGAAAATGGCCTCCCCGGGTCTGAAAACCCTCTGGAAGCCAGAAGCCGGCCCATTTCTGGTACTTCTAGTACGCCTGTTTTTGCCTCCCGGAGGCTCCAGAGACTTCCCGGAGCCTCCAGGGGGGTGAAAATGGCCTCCCCCAGGCTCCAGAAGCCAGAAACAGGGCCTTTTTCAGACTTCCAGAAGGCCTGATTTTTTTTCCCCTCCCAGATCCTCTGTGCAACCCCTACACCTTCCTGGCATCCAAAATGGGCTCCGTGGAAGACTCCTGGCAGGGATGGGAAGGAGTGAGCAGGGCCAGTGGGGCCTTCCAAGTACCGATTCACCCAAACCAGTGTGAACCAGTTGCTGTTGGCCTTTTTCTCATTTATGGCGTACCCCAAAAGAAGCATAAATTCGTCCGTAGTTGCCCTGGTTGGATTTTCTGTCATATTCTGCTAATAATAATCTTGCTAATGAACATGGTTATTTTGGTGGATAATGTAATTAAGGAGGTGTTGTTCAGTTCAGGCCTTGTTAAGTTCCTGTGAACTCTCCACTCTAGTCTAAGGTGACCAGACATCCCGATTTCAGCGGGACAGTCATGATTTATAACAATTTGTCCCGTGTCCCAGGGCGTTTTAAAAAAGTCCCGATTTTCTGGCTTCATGTTGAAAGCCCAGTGGATTTGCTTAAGAAATCCTAACCGGGCAAGACAAAAGACACTCTGTATAACCTCTCTCTCTCTCTGTCTCAGTACTTTCATTGAAGATATTAAAACTTTAAAGCAAGAAAACGGACACACACCCCCCGGCCCCTTTTACTCACTTTTATAAGAAAAGTTGACCCAGTACCATAGAGCTCCAGGAAATACTTGGCTAGAGAGGTAGCGAGTGTTCCTTCCTGGATTTTTCGGAGAGGAGGGGCACGGAGGTTGGAGGTCGGCTCGTGTGGAAAAAATGGTGGCAAAATTTCTTTGAAAAATATTTCCCTGATGAATTTCACCATTTTAATTTGCTCAGTTCTTTGTATTAACATCTACATCATTCTGGATTGACTTGGAGTGCTCACTTGTGCCTGCTGGTAAGTGAGCTGGGTTTTTTTTTCTTTTATTTTTTAATGTATTTTAAAATAATATTTTATTTATTGTGCATAGGATTTTTTAAAATAGTTTTATTCTGTGTGGATTCATTTTTTAAATTGTCTTAGACTATTTAAAAAAAGATTCTATCCAAAATAAATTGAAGTGAAACCATTTTTTAAAATTCTATGCACAATACTTTGAAATGTTTTACTTCAATTTATTCTGTGTGGATTCTTTTTTTAAATTGTCTTAGACTATTTAAAAAAAAGATTCTATCCAAAATACAAAATACCAGCTGCAGTTATTCACTTAAGAACTGTGGCAAGAAAGGTGGTATAATGGGCTTAGCGACCAAAGTTACAATGGCATTGAAAAAAGTGACTGATGACCATTTTTCACACTTAGCGACCATTTTCACACTTAGAGACCGTTGCAGCATCCTCATGGTCACGCGATCAAAATTTTGATGTTTGGCAGCAGATTAGTATTTATGATGGTTTCAGTGTCCTGGGGTCATATATCACCTTTTGACAAAGCCAATTGGGGAAACCAGATTCACTTATACTACTAACTTATCAGTTGCAGTTATTCACTTAAGAACTGTGGCAAGAAAGGTGGTATAGTGACCAAGTTACAATGGCATTGAAAAAAATGACTGATGACCATTTTTCACACTTAGCGACCATTTTCACACTTAGCGACCATTGCAGCATCCTCATGGTCACGTGATCAAAATTTTGATGTTTGGCAACAGTTACAATTTATATTTGTAAATTGTAGTTATGTTGAAATAAAAAAAATATTACAATACTATTTTTGCGCTATATGAAAATTTTTGTTGCTCCATATAAAATTTTTAATCAAGCCCCCCCCCCCCCCGGGCAAAGGTGTCCCTCTTTACCAATCTGAAAATCTGGTCACCTTACTCTAGTCATTATCATCTAGGACCCTTTTGGATTTGGGCTGCAGGAGAGACCAAACTTGGTGTTCCCCATTTCAAGGTTTCAGACAGACACTACCCAAAAGTTGAAGCAGATAACAGCAGGTAGGAATTCAAATGCCTACCAGAGAACGCTTGCCTGAAGAATGCTGATTACAGTTCAAGAAGAAATAGTGCAGTCCAATTATGTTCCAAGAGTCAAAGAAAGCCAAATCTGGTAGTTAGCCAATCCAAAAGTTACAAACTAGGATTTCAACTGTTTCTTTTTCAAGAAAGACTGCCATCAAAATCTAAAGCTGTCTGCTCTCTGCAGACAGCTGACTGTAATTATGCAATTTTTGCCTTTTGCCTAGCAAAAAGCCTCACTGACGGACATTGTTCTTCTTCCCTCTCTATGCAACCAGACCTGCAGCTTGGAAGGTTGTGCCTTATCATGACTACTCCAGCTGAAATACAGATGCCTGTGGCTGATCCGCCTCAATAGAAACCTGGCTCACTGATTCCTGAGGAACAGAATCCTGAAGCACAGGCTCATCTGGAGCAAAATCATAACATTCAACATCAAAGTCAGATTCTGAATCGTGGCTCAAAACACTTGGACTCTCCAAAGTCATCTGCCTGCATACTGCCTAACCGATAAGGAAGACTGCCATGTGTTCCATATACACACTATTTTGCACATTGTCAGTCCCTTGCAGAGGTGGGTTCCTACCAGTTCGCACCTATTCAGTAGAACGGGTTTGTCAAATCTATCGAACCGGTTAGAAGAGGTTCCACCAGTGGACCCGGAAAGCAGGCCACACCTACAGAAGAGGTTCCAAATTTTTTTTGAAACCCACCACTGGTCCTTGGATATGATTATTCTACACTATCATGCTCATATTTATAAAACTCAGTGACTCTGTGAAAGGTAAGGATGACTACTGCGTTTGGGGTGCAATCAGAACATTGCGCGTGTTGAAGTTGTTTTAACGCAAACCAAAGATGCCTTTTAAAAAACAAGTTTACATCATATTCTTATGCATGCCAGTGCTGTGTGTGAGGTAATTTAAGGTGGTTCTGACAAGTGTCGTCGGCATCTTCATATCCGGTGACATGGGTGGCAAGCCACTCCCACAAAGGAGGCCACACCCACAGAATAGGTTTAAACAATTTTTGAAACCCACCACTGGTCCCTTGCTACTTCATTCTGTGTCCCTCCTTTGCGCGACTGTCCCATCAGGGTTTTTTTCTCAAATATCTCAGCACCTTTGTCCATAAATAGCCCAACTAACATATAAGAAAGATGGGACTCTTGTGCTCTCTCCTTTCTAGCTTTACAATATGCAGGAGAAGCATGGGAGAAGAAGCTCAGGGGGAAAAACCATAAAAGTCTTTTCCCTATGTTGCAGAGGTGGGTTCCTACCAGTTCGCACCTATTCGGTAGAACCAGTTCGTCAAATCTACCGAACCGGTTAGAAGAGGTTCCATCAGTGGACCCAGAAAGCAGGCCACACCTACAGAAGAGGTTCCAAAAATTTTTGAAACTCACCACTGGCAAGGATCTTGTAAGTTGACAGCTTTAAGACTTGCATGCTTCAATGCCAGAGTTTCTGAATAGCTACTTGGACCGACCTAAGTACTAATTCATAATTTCATATCCGGTCACATGGGCGGCAAGCTACTCCCATCTGGTCACATGGGTGGCAAGCCACTCCCACAAAGGAGGCCACACCCACAGAGTAGGTTCCAACAATTTTTGAAACTCACCACTGCTATGTTGCTATTTATTTGTAAATATATTGGCATAGGCTAAGCTACTTAGGCAGCCACTTACTTCCATATAACCCATCCCACTTTTGGGGCATCAGTGAGGCAACACCAGCTTCCCACTGCTGATATATTTAACACCAACTAATTATGTCCCCCATCCTTGGGAAAGATTCCAAATTTGGAACAAATTATCATTGATATTGAAAGCATGATTTCTTTTTTATTATAGTTTAGGAAGGCTAAAGCAATTTTTTCCATCTGGGTCATTTAATGATTTAATTTGTTTGGTGTTTATTCAGTCATGTTTGTGATTATATTTACTGTACCTTTGCAAGCTGTCTGGATGTATATATGGGTGGATGATATCATCTTTCATTATGCAGGATTTCACCCATCTGTGGTTGAGAAATATAGACCATGGATATTTACCATCAGCTGTGATAAACAATTTCACTGATCCACAGTTTTTGTTGCAAGGTTTTGATTTGTTCACCATTTTGCACTTCTGCAGAATAGACATTTGGCCTGTAGCCTGATTTCCCAGCAACCTGCAGGGTTTTGGTCCTTATGTGGTTGTCTTTCATGAAGTGAAAATGAGTAAGAGCCTAGCAGAGAGTTTTGTTGGGGAAAGTAGCAAACATTCATGCCAAGTGTTACGCTATGACCGAGAAGGTCTGTGAAACTCTGCAGACAGGGCAGGCAAAGAGTGTGAACTTGAGTTCCTGATGGAATACAGCCTCATGCCTCCTTTGAAGAGCCGAGGTGGCGCAGTGGTTAGGGTGCAGTACTGCAGACCACTTCAGCTGACTGTTATCTGCAGTTCAGCGGTTCTAATCTCACCGGCTCAAGGTTGACTCAGACTTCCATCCTTCCAAGGTGGGTGAAATGAGGACCCAGACTGTGGGGGCGATATGCTGACTCTGTAAACCGCTTAGAGAGGGCTGAAAGCGCTATGAAGCGGTATATAAGTCTAACTGCTATTGCTATTGCTATTGTAAGATCCTGACCAGGTTCTGAAGAGTGAGATTAGCTGCCTCTTAAATGTAGCTGCATCCACCTCATCTGTGGAGTCGGCAAACCACGAAACCATCGCCTTCCATGGCTAGGAGGAAGACGGATTCTGTTCTGCATGCTCATTTTCATTTTGTAATGTTTACTCTTTTAATAAGTTTCCTTATTTCCGCTTTTTTCCTTCTATTTTGGTTAACTCTTTTTGGTCATTCTCTAGGGTTTCATAATCTAATCCTCCAATTTCCATAGGCTCAATGTCTTGTTATCTGTGGTTTCATCGGCTATTATTAGAACGTAATCCCTGCTACTAATAGGATCAACCTATACATTTTCAAAATAAGCAAATAGATAAAATTGGCATTCGCTTCCTGGAATATTCCACTTTACACACTTAGAGCTCAATCAAAAAGCCAGAACCAAACCAAAAAGACCTAAGCACCTTCTCACCAGCAATCAATATCTAAATGAGCAGATATGAACACCAAGATTAACATTAGGCCAACAATACTCCAATCAAGAAACTACTAACTAAGACAAACAGGTTAAGATAACGGTAAACAACGGCCCAATCGAGGAGCCTGTTCTTGGATTATGTTACTTAGTTTGGTAATGAAACATCTGCAAGAAAACAATCAACCTCAGAAAGCAGTAAGGGCCCCACCTGTTCAGTGGTGGGTTTTAAAAATTGTTGGAACCTACTCTGTGGGTGTGGCCTCCTTTGTGGGAGTGGCTTGCCGCCCATCTGACCGGATGGGAGTGGCTTGCTGCCCATGTGACCGGATATGAAGATGCCGACGACACTTGTCAGAACCACCTTAAATTACCTCACACACAGCACTGGCATGCATAAGAATATGATGTAAACTTGTTTTTTAAAAGGCATCTTTGGTTTGTGTTAAAACAACTTCAACACACACAATGTTCTGATTGCACCACAAACGCAGTAGTCATCCTTACCTTTCACAGAGGCACTGAGTTTTATAAATATGAGCATGATAGTGTAGAATAATCATATCCAAGGACCAGTGGTGGGTTTCAAAAAAGTTTGGAACCTCTTCTGTAGGTGTGGCCTGCTTTCTGGGTCCACTGGTGGAACCTCTTCTAACCGGTTCGGTAGATTTGACGAACCGGTTCTACCGAATAGGTGCGAACTGGTAGGAACCCACCTCTGCACCTGTTCAACCCTGAGTTACACATATTCTCTTCAATCAGCTCCACTTAAGAGCATACAGTATCCTTCCCCTGCCACGCCCACCAAGCCATGCCCACAGAACCGGTAGTAAAAAAATTTGAATTTCACCACTGCCACTACCCCAAAGCTGAGGAATGGGTAATGAAGAGGGCTTGATTTGTCATCCTTCTCCATCCCTTTTCAGGCTTCTCTGATGTTCTTAGGAACACTAGCGGACATTGGTTTAATAAGTGCTCCAGTCAGCTTTTGTGGCCAATGGCATCTTGTCCTTCTCTTCAGGCAACAAAATGTTTTGCACAAAAATCTGCAACAGCAAGGACAGCCATGCTACCCCTGTGGAATGAAAAGAACAAAAATTCCATGATTTCTGATGGGAACATGCAAGTTTCACTCACTGAAACCATTTTTTTCCCCCAAATAACAGATGGTGTGTTGAGGTTCAGAAGACACAGTTTGGTAGCAATAAATGATTGCCATGGATGTTACCTCACTCCGAATCTGAAACAATTAATGACCCTTATTCTACTGTACAGCTATCTTGATACCTTATCAATTCAATTAATTCATTTTTTTTTTAAATGTAAACAAAAACCAGTCTATTGTACATTTCCCTATGACTGCACTCCAGTCTGCGGAAGGTTCAGACCATTACAATTTGCAATGCTTTCCTTCAAGGGATTCCATGTGCCAACTGTAGGAAAACTACTTTATGACCTACATATAGATCAGTTGCACCAACTTTTGATGTTCGGGGTTTTGTTTCAAAGCAGTATGAGCAGTTAAGTGGTCTTTTAGAGCAGAATAAAAACCTGATTGTAAATATTTAATGCAAAGTGCCTTCCTGTAGGACCAAACTGAAAAGCACGTCTCTGACTAAGTATGCAGGGAATACATTTATCTTTATCCACCATTGGAGAGTGGAAATCTTACATAGCAATCGATGTATTGTGGGATTTATGTGTGAAAGCTACTATTAGTGCTAATGGGAGTCAGGCATGTAAATCCCTTGGCCATTGCTTAGAGAGAAAAGGCCCACAATGCACTTTATCATCTAGCACAATAGATGCGCTGAGTTTATCACTCTGGCCCATTAAGCATCCTGCCACTTAGCTGACAGTGATGCACGATTCCCATCACAACCAAAAATCTGCAAAGGAGCAGCTAACATCTTTCCTTTTAAACTGACAAGACTGTCTTATGTTCCTGCTTATGTCATCCCACTAAATCCTCCTGTTCTCACTCACATGAAACCTTCTAAGACACTTAAACTGTGAAGCACCACATCCGAACACAGAGGGGCCAGTCCGCAATAGTACAGAAACAGAGGACTCTGTCAGGCCTGCAATTATATTCCTTTTAGAATTTTGGCCTGCCACACTCTCTCTTATTTCATTATGCTGTTTCATTATTATAGTTGATGGGAGGGGGGAATAGAAAGGAGTAGGATTGTGGAATGTATTGTTGTCATTCTTTTCTAGAAGCCAAGGTCATCTTTTCTCTCCGCACTTTTACACCTGACCGGAAGCAGCTGGGTGGAGATGCCAGTGTAGAAGAAGAAGATTGGACCATGTGATGGATTTGTGGGTATGGGGACAAGATCATGAACTTTTAACTGGGTGGGATTTTGAATGTAATTTCCAGAATTGGGATTCCACAGCAATGTGCTAAGATGTCTGCTTTATTAAATTGGAACTTTAAGGATTGTTTTGCCTTGGACTCTGATTTAATTCTACATGATACTTGGAACGCTGACAAACTACTCCTGTCTTCTGGAATAAATTCCATCCTTATGTCCTAACCAATGGTGGGTTGCAGGCAGTACACCCCGGGCATACCGGTGCCTGCTGAGAGCACCAGGTACCATTCCGGTATGGTGCTCCGGAGGGCCCACCTGCCCGTAGGGTCTCCTTATCAGTATTTGAGCTGTTCAGGGCTTACGCGCACAGAGTGTGCAGCACCTGTGTGACGCTCTGCCAAGCAGATGGAGCATCGTGCAGACATCACGGAGGCGTCACATGCGGTAAATACGCATGCGTGCACTGCGCACATGGTGGACACCTGGCCCCGTTGCACCACACCGGTTGCACCGGAATCTGGAACCTACCACTGATCCTAACCTACAAACCTGGTGTCTCCCAACAACTATAGGTAGGTACTGACCATAGAGTACATAGAGGGCTCAGACAAGCTCAGTACAGGCTTTCACTTTGCCATGAACATGCCCACAAAGTTACCAGTCATGTATGGGGATTCTCAGATATCTGGGTCAAGGTTGTCCCAAAGATGCTTTTTTCAAGAAGCAGCTGGACTTTCTGGTTTTTCTTTGAAGATGTTTCACTTCTCATCCAAGAAGCTTCTTCAACTCTGACTGGATGGTGGGGAATGGAAGATTTATACCCTTTGCAGACAGCTGGTCATTTGCATCCTTTTAGAGAGTCATTGAGGCCACCTGGAAGTTTACTATCTCAGGAGGATTTTCAGCCAACACAACATACGTGCACACTTCAAACCCCAAAATTTAAGGCTGAAGCTTGTCCATTCCAAGAATAAAACACCAGGACACAAATTGAGCAATGCGGTATATGCAATACAATGCAGTGAGGCATGTGCAGATCTGTACATTGGGGAAACAAAATAACCGCTTCATAAATGCATGGCACAACCTAAGAAAACAAATTCATCAGGACAAGATTTGGCGGTCCATCTGCATTTAAAAGACAAAGCCGACTCTTTTGGAGACAGCAAAGTCTACATTTTGGACAGAGAGGACCGCTGGTTTGAAATAGGGGTCAGAAAGAGGCCACGTATGTCAAAATTGAACAGCCCTCTCTTAACAGAGGGCTGTTCAATCAGCTATCTCCAGTCTACAACACAGCGCTTTCAAAAATTCCAAGAAGGCTCCACACCCATTTCCACTATTCAGTTGACCCTGAATAACACAGATCTCCAAGTGGCCTCAATGACTCTCTAAAAGAACGGAAATGACCAGCTGTTTGCAAAGAGTATAACTCCTTCCATTCCCCAGCATCCAGTCAGAGCTGAAGAAGCTTCTTGGATGAGAAGTAAAATGTCTTTTAAAAAAATAACAACCCACAAAGTCCAGTTGCCTCTTGAAAAAGCACCTTTGCAACATTACTAATCTGACTAGGACTCTTGGGAGTTCCAGTTCAGCAGTATCTAAAGTAGCACCAGCTCTTGACTACCAGTTGGTAATTTGGTCTAGAAACAAGGCCATTATTCCACACTATTTGTCCTTCAAAAGACATTCTGTCCCTTTTCATTCACCTCCCTTTTTATTAGATGTACTAAAGAGTGAATGGGATTTTACTGCCTTTTATTTCCTTGCAACTACAGGTTTTGTCTCCTTTGTACAATAATTGCTGCTATCACAAACAAATGAAGCCCATTAAATCAAAATTAAGCTCTGTTAGGTCTCTTAAATTTCATTGAGATGCAAACGTTTGCTTAACACACTGAAATAAATACGATATAGCCAGCAATATGATATCCATAAATGTAAATCAGTTCATTGGAATGTATTCAAAGCTAAACATGTTATAAAGGATATGATGGCTCAGTCATTAAAGACACCGAGCTTGACAGCCTGGGTTTGAGGTCCAAGTGTCACAACACAGGGTGAGTTCCTGTTACTTGTCCCAGCTCCTGCCCACCCAATTTGAAAGCATGCAAATGTGAGTAGATAAATAGGTTCCTCTTTGGTGAGAAAATAATAGCATTCTGCACGCCTTGACATATAGTCATGATGGCCACATGACCATGAAAGTCTCCAGACAAAGCTGGTTCTGCTAAGAAACAAAGATGAGCACCATCTCCTGAAATTGGATACACCTGGATACAGTGGTGGGTTTCAAAAATTTTTCGAACCTACTCTGTGGGTATGGTCTCCTCTGTGGGAGTGGCTTGCCAGCCATGTGACCTGGTGGGAGTGACTTGCCGGCCATGTGTTTTCTCTCTCTCTCTCTCTCTCTCTCTCTCTCTCTCCTTCCTTCCTTTCGTCTCTCTGTCCCTTTTTCCTTTTTTTCTTTCATCTCTCTCTCACTTTTTCTTTCTTTTTTCTTTATTCCTTTCTTTCTCTTTCTCTTTCTCTCTCTGTGTGAGTCTGTCTGTCTGTCTGTCTGTGTGTGTGTGTGTGTGTGTGTCAGTGGTGGGTTTCAAAAATTTTTGGAACCCCTTCTGTAGGTATGTCCTGCTTTCTGGGTCCACTGGTGGAACCTCTTCTAACCGGTTCGGTAGATTTGACGAACTGGTTCTACCGAACTGGTGCAAACTGGTAGGAACCCACCTCTGCCTGGATAGCACTATTCCAGTAATTGAGGGGCTGCCACAAAGAAGAGAGGGTCAAATTATTCTCCAAAGCACCAAAGGGCAGGACGAGAAACAATGGTTGGAAACTAATCAAAGAGAGATACAACTTGGAATTAAGAAGAAACTTCCTAACGGTGAGGACAATTAACCAGTAGAACAGCTTGCCTCCAGAAATGGTGGGGATTCCATCACTGGAGGTTTTTAAAAAGAGACTGGACAGTCACTTGTCTGAGATGGTATAGGTTCTCTTGCTTGAGCAGGGGGCTAGAAGACCTCCAAGGTCCCTTCCAACTCTAAATAATACTGGTATAGCACTAGAGCTGAGGTGGCGCAGTGGTTAAATGCAGCACTGCAGGCTACTTCAGCTGACTGCAGTTCTGCAGTTCGGCTGTTCAAATCTCATCGGCTCAGGGTTGACTCAGCCTTCCATCCTTCCGAGGTGGGTGAAATGAGGACCCGGATTGTTGTTGGGGGCAATATGCTGACTCTGTAAACTGCTTAGAGAGGGCTGAAAGCCCTATGAAGCGGTATATAAGTCTAACTGCTATTGCTATTGCTAGTGAAATTACCAGAATTTCAAATCTTTTACAATTACAGTTTCCTCCCATTGTCAATTTTCCAGGCTATCCTAACATACATCAACATACATCATGGCTTGGTGTTTCACATACTTATGTTTTCTCCCTCCACCTCCATCCTTGATAGACATAGATACCTTCTATGCTACAATTAAAATTTTCCAAACCTGTTTTATAGTTACTGCTGAGAGTTGTTCATATATATAGTTGCTGTATATATATAACTAAACTTTGTTCAAACTGTAGTTTACTGGGTTTGAATAAAAGAGCAGCAGCATCTTGTTGCTGGTTCATACTGGCAGATTCTAATTTTGGTAGGCAAGAACAAACATGTTCAAAGCTAATAAGTGGTCATTCAAAGCCTAGAATTATATCTCAGAAATATCCTCTTGGTTTCTTCTTTGTTGTCCGCAACATTTATTTTCCTTCCTATTTATTTGAAGTTCTGTTTGAATAATGCCATAGAATCCTAGGTAACAGGAAACAACAGGATATAATGTAATGTTAGAAGAGTCTTTCATTCTTGTACATTCATTCATTCGTTCATTCAAAATCCATCAACAAACAATAATTAAGCAATTCTGTTTACTGTATTTATGCAAGCATTTATTTTGCAGATATGGGGAATCCACTTCAAACTTATTGCTACATTCATTACACATATCCCATAAGCTGCAAACATGCCATTATTGTTGTTGTTGCTACTGCAAATGACTAGCCATTTCCACACTGTACTGACACTCATGTATGTGGCATGACCAATTATACCTCTTAATTCATGCAGTGCCATAGCCTCTTCAATATTTTGGCTAGTAGCACCCGCTCCTGAATCCCTGAGCTATCACATAATACATAGGGAGAAAAGATGACAATGGAATTAATCCAAATTTCTCCATTGTGAAGGAAAAGGAATCTTGATAACAACAAAACTCCAAGAAACCAGCCAGAGATTCACCATAGTTTCTGAGGGTTATAAGTGATGGGTACTAAAAATACTAGAAACTCACTCGGGAGTGCTAAAAGATTAATTGATCATTAGCATAATAATCACAGCTGAACTTTCCTGCCTGGTATTCTAATTTTAAAAGTTTCAACTTCCCCATTATATCAGCAGCAGTTAGTAACAAGGAGTTCACGTGCCACCAAAATGTGCTAGGAAATTGAAAAAGAAAAGGATGGACAACAATCTAGATAGATCTCATGTGCTGATGAACACATTTATCCCATTCAACTCCTGGCCAACGGCACTGTGCCAAATGTATTAAGGGAAAGTAATCAAGACAACAATGAAAAGAAAAAGGATGCTCTCCTCAAACTGGCAATATCCTTCAGAAGTAGCCAGGCTTCCAGAATTTCCAGCTAGTAAGTAATAGTGGTCCAGGCCATCTGGAGAGCACCAGGATAAGAATAGCAATAGCAATAGCAATAGCAGTTAGACTTATATACCGCTTCATAGGGCTTTCAGCCCTCTCTAAGCGGTTTACAGAATCAGCATATCGCCCCCACAGTCTGGGTCCTCATTTCACCCACCTCGGAAGGATGGAAGGCTGAGTCAACCCTGAGCCGGTGAGATTAGAACCGCTGAACTGCAGATAACAGTCAGCTGAAGTGGCCTGCAGTATTGCACCCTAACCACTGCACCACCTCGGCTCTAAGAAATATTGGCACCGATTCAAACAAGCCATCTTATCAAATTCTAATATGTTGAGTGATGGTAATATTAGTACAAATATGGTTTGGATTAGTGTTGTTTGAAAAAAAAAATCATCACTATCTTGCCAGTAGGGAATTAATAACATAAAGTAACATAAAGACATGAATTTTCAAATCCTGCCATTGCACCATCTACATCTGCAGTCATGCCATTTTTTCTGTATTCTCACACCATTTATTAGTTATTTTCATCATTTGTTTTCTGGACACCAATAGCTATAGCGTTTCTTTCAATTGTGTTCCTTAACAGATCTCAACTATTGCCATACAAAGCTTTGAAGGGTTCAGACCAGCGGTTCCACCACAAATGCACGCACAACAAAAGCGCTCCTGACTAAACCGCAGTGACTAAAGCGTGGTGACAAAACCGCGCGACGAATGAGCGACTAATTAGCCCTAAAGCGCGCCGACAAAAGCGTGCCGACAGAAGCGCGCTGTAACGGAACCCTAAACCTAACCCTAACCCTAACCCTAACCCTAAACCTAACCCTAAACCTAACCCTAAACCTAACCCTAAACCTAACCCTAAACCTAACCCTAAACCTAACCCTAAACCTAACCCTAAACCTAACCCTAAACCTAACCCTAAACCTTACCTTAAATTAAATCGCGCTTCTGTCGGCGCGCTGTTGCCGGCGCGCTGTTGTCAGCGTGCTTTTGACCTCGCGGTTTTAGCGCCGCGGTGTTGTCGGCGCGCTTATGACGTTCACGCTTTTGTCGGGTCACGCAGACCAGCATTCCTTCACTTTAGTTCAAGCTAGAATCTTAAACTACATACTGTTTTGCAAACCAGCTTTTACCACTGCCAACGTTCCACCAGTATGTATATCCAGTATGAGGGGTCCTTGGCACTCTCTGAACTTGCTTATGTGTTGCAAATGCTTAATTATCCAAACTATGTAACATCATCCATGCTAGTAAGGAGTGTGGTGTCCAGCAAACTGTTTTTACCTAGTTTGAATAATGAAACATGTCAGGGTAGTGATTTAAGAGCTGACCAGCTGCCAAGATGATGCAATGATGCATCGATGTAATGATAAGAATGCTTTTTGGCTGTTATCTCTTTAAGAACCTGTATAATAAGAAGAGGCCCTGTTAGGGCATCTCTCTATCACTGTGTGTTCTTCTCTGCAGTAATTTACTGTTTGTTTGTTTTTTGTCTATAGTATGCGTATGTATAGTATACTTTTATAGATAAAAGCCACTATTTACCACAAACCCTGCTTGCTGTTATTGCTCCTGGGTTGTCTCAGGTAGCAAAGCTGTGCACACTCTGACAAAACATCTACAAGAAAACAAGCAAGCTCAGAAAGTATCAAGGAGTCCTTATATTGGGTAGAACTCCTCATTTCAACCCTGAGCCCTTAAAGCCTGGCTGCTCCGACAGGCCTGGGGCTAAAGACTCGCTGCCCCACTTCGAATGGTATGATTGTTGTGCTTTTAACTATGTATGGTTTTTATGTCTTTGTTACTCTGTTTGTATTTCCCCTCCCTTTTGAGTTGTGAGCCGCCCTGAGTCACTACGGAGAAAAGGGCGGCATACAAATAAATAAACTAAACTAAACTAAACTAAACTGATCTACACATATTCTCCTTTATTGGTATATCCAGCATAACTGATCCTTTCTAATCTGATCCTTCTTCCCTATTCCTCATTAGCAGGAGTTTCCTAAATCCTATCTTTGTTCTAGTTGCAGTTAAATACTATTTTCCCAAATCCATGCTGTTTCCTTAGGTAATCATTCAGCAGGTAGACAGATGCCTACTCAGTTAAGCCCCTGAAGTATAAGTATTTTTAAAAAATTGCCATCAAACAACCCAGTATATTTGACTGCACCACTGATAGAACTGATGATAACATTATTTGCGTTGTCGATGTATTTTATACTTTGGAAAAGAATAGCAATAGCAGTTAGACTTATATACCGCTTCATAGGGCTTTCAGCCCTCTCTAAGCGGTTTACAGAGTCAGCATATTGCCCCCAACAACAATCCGGGTCCTCATTTTACCCACCTCGGAAGGATGGAAGGCTGAGTCAACCCTGAGCCGGTGAGATTAGAACAGCCGAACTGCAGAACTACAGTCAGCTGAAGTAGCCTGCAGTGCTGCATTTAACCACTGCGCCACCTCGGCTATCAGAAAACTGAGCTGGGATGCTAGTTATCTAATTGGGCTGCCAACGTAATCAAAGTGAGAAAAGGTTTCCTGACATTCATTCATTTAACGTATTTCTAGAGCATATATCGCAGTAAAATCTCTTTCACAGCAGCTGAATAATAGAATTGCTTTTACTTAAAACAGAACCCTGAAAAAAAAATTAAACACAGATACAGATAATAAATAATATTTCATTCGGACTCAAATTATTCTACTTTGGCCACTTTTATGTGAAAACCAAGCTCTTTGGAGAACTCTGGCAAAGGTGCAAGAAGAGAGAAGGAGACAACCAGCAGCAAGATGGATGGACTCACTTATAGTGGTGACAAGTGCACTGTTGGAAGACCAGAAGGACCAAATTAAAGACCAATCAACAGAGAGAGATAATCTATCTATGGGGTTGCTTGGAGTTGACAAGGATTTAATGGCACATAATCAATCAGTAATTCACTAATATAGCAGAACAAGTGCACACAACCAAAACATAATAAAACATTAATACAATTCAATTCAAAATTATTTCTTTTGGATTATTGATAAATGATATTTAGTCTCTTTGTAGGTTTTGCCCTTTATCTTCTTCTAGGACTTTGTGTTTCCCTGATATAAGCAATACAATCAGATAAATAAACTTGATAATTACTGTCAGGACTAGGGGGTGGGTGGGTGACAGTGGTGGGTTTCAAAAATTTTTAGAACCTCTGTAGGTGTGGCCTGCTTTGTGGGAGTGGCTTGCTGGCCATGTGACTTGGTGGGAGTGGCTTGCTGGCCATGTGACTTGGTGGGAGTGGCTTGCTGGCCATGTGACTGGGTGGGCATGGCCAACTTGTAAAATGTGGTGAAACTCACTTAACAATGCTCTTGCTTAGCAACCAAAATGTTGGCTCAGAAACTCTGGCATTTGAAGCACGCAAGTCTTAAAGCTGTCAAGTTACAAGACCCTTGCACCCCTAACCCTTTAAAAAAAAACAACCAGGGGTATTCAGACCTGACAGCTTTAAGACTTGTGGACTTCAACTCCCAGAATTCGTCCTCTCGCTCTTCATCTTGATGATGTGCGGACGGGCAGGGGGAGGTAGCTGGAACCGATTCTAAACAGCACTGTAGATTTGTGGAACTTCTTCTATAGAAGAGGTTAGAACTGGCAGGAACCCATCCCTGGTGGGTGAGTAAAAAATGTGAAGATGGTGGTGGTTACTATGCAATCAAAGCCCTGCTCCCTTTTT
>NC_045541.1:11213680-11293804 GCF_009769535.1 Thamnophis elegans | reverse complement strand
GAGAGAGAGATGAAAGAAAAAAGAAAAAAGGGACAGAGAGACAAAGAAGAGAGAAGAGAGAGAGGAGAAGAGGGAGAGAGAAAGAAGAAAGAAGAAAGAAAGAAAGAAAGAAAGAAAGAAGAAGAAAGAAAGAAAGAAAGAAAACCACATGACCAGCAAGCCACTCCCACCAGTGTCACATGCCGGCAAGCCACTCCCACAAAGGAGGCCACACCCACAGAGTAGGTTCCAAAAAGTTTTGAAACCCACCACTGTTCTAAACCCTACAATCATTAAGAATTCAAATCAGACAGGCATCATTGTCATCTTGGTTTTGGAAGACTATTCAACTTTCTGTGGTTCCTTATATCAGCCATTTGGCTGATAATTCAGGAACGCAGCTAGGGGGAAAAAAAGAATGTAAATAATTATAGTGTATATGTATACTATGTTTGTTTTATACCATGATCTTTTAGGCATGATAAAAGTACATCTTTGAATAATCTTCAACAAGTAACCTAAAGCTTGCAAAGAAATGCCAAAATTCAAATGTTTGTGAGAAAGCTCCAGTTATTGTATATTGCTGATTTAACCAGGTCCCAAAATAATCATGGATGATTATTTCTGAATTCAGCAGAAGAACCATTTTGGGAGGGTTAGGCAAAGCACCGTTTTAGATATTACTTTATTTTACAGTGCACTTAGCATTGATTTCCACCCCCAGGATCCTAATGCTGAAAATATTTCCTTCCCTTGTATCTAGCCATTAGGTTTTATCAGGATTCCAACTGCAATTCAGCCCAGTATCTCTATAATTCTTGATTTGTATTAAGAGCTTTATGTTACTGTGTTACTTCCCCCCCCCCTCTCGTCCATTGTGCCATTAAAATGTTTCTCCTTTTCTTTTTCCTATGTTCTCAGTACAGGAAAGGAAATATTGCTGTCACTTTCCATGGGGCCTGCCTTCCATCTTGCAGTGGTGCTACTGTTCAGTGGCTTTTGGAGTCTCTAAGTGGTATCCAATTATTTGTATTCTGATGCCACTTAGAGGAAGCGTATGTCTCTGTCAGTCAAAAGCTCAGGATACTTTGCACTCCTGGAAGCTCCAGGATGTACAAATTGACAATATCAATTCTAGCCATCATCTTGCAGGCGATTTTCACCTGTCTGCTGAAAAGTGTTATTCCCCCAATTCATTCTGCAGAACCATTTACTGTCATCAAAGCCCAGCTTAGGTTGCTTTCCTGGGCAATGCCAAGATCTGTGAGCGCAATTTCCAACCTTCCCCCCTCCCCCCCCACTTTATATATAGGATTCACACTAAATAAGAAAGGAAGCTTCTCAAGTGATCTATTGTTTGGCTGGCAGAAAGAGTGTGCACAATCATTCGGGGTGGCTATTTTTATCAGATTTTGTAATGGGCTTGTTGCTATATAGTGCCCAACTCTCTGTTTAGGGGGAAGCCTCCATTTTAGAAGCTGTTAGTCTCTAAAAGACCAATTTGGTCTTCACTTTAAATGCTCCTGTTTGTTTAGAGATTTGTATCTTTCTTCGGCTTTGCATTCATCACATTTAAGCAGATAATTTGGGATCTAGAACTAAACTAAATCACAAAACTAAAATCACTCACATTTACTACTTGTGTGGTCTCTGTGGATGATTCCTAATTATCACCGTAACATCCTGCAGGCTTTAGTAGGAGAGATGTTTTACTTTGGCTCACATTTGTATAATACTTACAGTATTATAGAAATGATAGGCAAATATGCTAATATCCTGTACAATAATAATATTTGTGTACATTCAGATACAGAGGTTGAGCCAGTAACTCATTTTCACACTACCCATTGTAACATCTATGGCATCTGGGGGCTCATAAACTCAATTATCAGAATTTTTAGTTGTCTTTCTGATCAGGAAAACATCTTTTTTCAAGGCCTAACTTGATTAACCAGCAAAGTCTGGTCAAGTTTCTAGGAATAGCCATTGTTTGCAGAATTCAGTTGATATTGTCATCTCCTTATTAATTATTTGTGGTTTTGTTTTTCTATATTTTAAAATGAACCTCTATTATATTGGTCTAGGACAAACAATCAATCAATATTTTCTTGTCCAGAAGGAAGTTTTCAATGACTATTGTATCTAATTTGTTTGCAGCATGAGATTTAGAATTAGTATCCTGTTCTGACCCCCTCACCACACCAACACACACTCTGAGCAAAGATAAGTTATGGCATTTAATTAACAGACAGACAGGTCCTTGACAGCAAACTGGCACAGAAAAGCTTGGGCAGCAATCCAGCACAGATAAGCCGTGGCAGCAATCCAGCCTGCCAAGCTCACAATAATGTTCTCCAACATTGGTTCCTGTGTTGACTACTGCAAGAGGGTCATGTGTGTTAAATCGGCGGGTAGTAAATAAGCGGAGGCGTCTGAGGTAACTGTGAACCATTTATTCAAGCAAGAACGTAATAGAACATCAACAGTGAGTAGACCGGCAGGTCTCTTTCCACTGACAGCCTTTTATACTCGGCTGTCAAAAGGTTCAACCAATTGCCTCTTTATGACAGCCCGGCAACCGGCAGGCGCGTCTGATTGGCTAAGATGCGCCTGGCTGCTGCCGAGCTGTCATTCATAAGTCCGAGGACTTACGAGGCTGCAACAATGTGCACAAGCATTCCTTTTATAGTCTGGAGAGGAGCCTAAGTACCACCAGCTGAGTGTAATTACCTCCTATAATTGCATAATTGTTCCTTACGCCTATTAGCTCTCCATTAGCTCTCCAGTGTCGGGCATCTAGGAACAACTCCCTTGGCTCCTCCCCACTGCTGACGTCCGGATCACACTCCCCTTGTCTCCTCCCCACTGGTCCAAGGCTCATGCGCCTCCTGGTGGCCAACCAGCCTCTCTACACCCTGCTCGGAGTCGGAATCCTGTCCAGGGTCCTCCACATCCTCCAAAGCTGACTCATAGGGTCCCTCGCTGTCAGAGTCTGGTGGCAGCTCCAACGGCTCCTGCTGGGCCACAACAGTATCCTAAATTCTTTACCTATTTATTACTTAAAATCATAGGATGCAAAGGTTTAAAATGACCTCAAAGATCACTTAGTCCAATCCTTTTGCCCAGGGATGAAATGCTCTGAAGTCTGCTACTGGTTCGCTAATGCACAGCGCAGAAAAGGGGACAAAACATATCCCTTGGAAGTCCCTGTGATGGACCATAGTATCCGTTTTATCTGAATGCCTGTGCTGAATCCAATGCTGTTGGAACAAGAGATATTTCCATTGTCATTGTTGCTAGAATGCTGGGCTTTCCTCTAGTGTACACATTTGGTGAAATTTGCCTGTTCGTATCTTGTTTTCTAGGATTACACATCTGCTGGAATATTGTACCAGCTTTGTTGAAATCTAGTGATTTGGAAAAGCAGGGCGAGGGAAGCGGGACAGATTGTTTACAACTTACAATACAGAAGCACATAATTATTCCATGAGCAACGGATGACATGCAGAGGGCTGATGGAGAATTCAGAGTTTGAAAAAAAAAAAGCATGCAGTTGACAATACTCTGCTCGCAACTGGCATTTATTTTCCTTTCCTGTACAGAGTGCAAATAGACAGCCAGAGATATTTCATGATTTGGGCTTCTATAATAATGTCTCCAGACAGATCTTTGTGGCTTACAGTAAACGTAGATCTATCTCTTTACTGTCATATATTGCCACCCTGGTAATGGCTCTACCCTGAACACGTTAGGAAATTGTAATTGGGAGATTTTCCTCTTGCCTTAATTTAAACCCAAGAGTCTTATTAAGCTGGCCCAGGGATGCTGATTAAAAACAGTCTTTCACATTACTATTCACAGAAGCACCTGCACTAACCTCCAGTCTTTTTGCTTCTGGGGTTGGAGCAGGCATCTGATGAATGAGAGGCTTTATGTGCCATATGGGTTTCTTCCTGAATTCCAGATGCTCAAGCCCACCTCCTTGTGTGTTTAAGCTGCCTGTAAATGTTAAGAGAGGCTGTAGAAATGTCAGCTTTGTGGGAAAGGAATCTATTTGTAACTGATAAAGAGAAGTTGACTTGGAAAGATAGGAGAGAAAGCTTTTCAATTTAGCTAAAATGTGATGGATGTCTCCAAGTCTTGCACTGAAGCATTTGGAATTATAAATAGAAACTGAAGAGTCAAAATCCACAGTGGAAGATTTCCAGCATCAAAACCGTTTTTTTTTTTCTTTTTCCCTCTTTAGACATATGTACATAATTCTGATTAATGAAGGCCTAAATTGCTTCTACCATTTTCTCCATCGATGCCCACAAAATAAAGATTAAAACACATTGGATAATCAGCATTTTCTCTCTTTTATTCAACATTTTCTTTACAGATTTGAGCCATTATTCTATATCTACCCCTTAATTTTTAGCTGGATGCTTCCTTATCATACATTGTGGGATTGTACTCAATAATGTATCGATGTTCTTTTCTTTAAAATATGAATATTAATTTTAAACATCTGAATATGGCAGAGCAGGATTTTAGTATCTCCCTCGAGCTCTTCTAGTGTCTGAAAGGATATATAGTTGGTTACGCAGACCTTAGAATTTCAACAATTGTCCATTTACAAGATCCATTCTTATATATTTGCAGAATGAATGTTGTGCATTAAGGGGAAAATAGTATCAGTTTATATTATGAGCTAGCATTTTAATATTGTATTTATTATAATGAATTTAAGAAGATGGGTTTAATAATGAACGTATAATTATTAATTAACTAATTATACAAGGTAAATACATCAGTGCTTCCCAAACTTTATACATATGGCGAGGGACTGGTTGGGGTGGGGGTGAGTGGTTAGTATCTTGTTGTGTATTTCCCAACATCTAAGTATGCCACCAAAGTCTTCTGATAGCCTTCATAAACCCAATAAATAAATAATATGTGCAAAATAGTAAACAGGATTCTGGCATTCCTCCATGAGTATTTTTAGTTTTCGGTCTCCAGATTTCTAGGGAAGAGAAAGCTCTTCTTATTCCCTTCCAACCAGAATATTCATATTGGTGAGATGATGGCTGAATCACTTGATCCAAAGAGAGAGAAAATGATTATTTGTGTATTTTCTGAGAACCAGGAATTGTTTTGTTAAAAACAGCCCAACTTTTTCGAGGTTTCCCTCTGCTGCTTTAAGCAATCTACTCACTGATATTGTGGTGACTTAAAATAGAAAAAAACTTCTGCCATATTGCTCATATGAGCTGAGTTTTATTGAAGCCTTTGACATTCAATAATTATATCACCATTGGGAGGGTGGTGGAATATTTAGGAGTATTTAGGAGTATTTATTAATACTTATAGGCCATCCTTTTCCCTGAGGGGACTCAGGGCGGCTTACATAAAATGAGGGAAGGGGATATACAGACAATATAGAATATAGGAATATAGAAATGTATATTTATTTATCCTGCTCTATATTCTCTCTGAAACATGCATATGCTTGTTCACTAAACAATTTTTCCTCCAAGGAGGGAGGGAGGAAAAGAGAGAGAGACAAAGAGAGAAAGATCTTTCATTTACCATTGTATTCCTGGTAATTTAAAACAATCCAAGATCTTTTCCTCCTCAAACTACTCTGCTTTTCCTGTCAAGACTTGGCATTTTTTTATAATAGTAGAGGTGCATAATAACTCTCAAAATCTCCCAAAGCTGCTACAAGCCAACTTGTAATTTTTAATGTGAGAAAAGGGGAAAGACTATGACAGCAACAGAACCACATTATTCATTTGTAATTCAAATGTGGCTGCAAATAAAATACAAACAAACTCAGTTCCTGTCCTGGCCCTGTCCTCTTCATTCTTAGAATTCAGCTCCCGGATGCCACTAAAAGACAAAGACAATCCTTGGACTTCAAAAAAGTTGGGTGTTACTAGAGTTTCTGCTCTTGCTGTTACTACATCTTTCCTAACGGTTATTTTTTATTTTATTTCCATCTTAACAAATGACCCTCACAATTCCAAACAATTAAAACCTTGAAAACATTTTAAAGCCATAAAAACGGTAAAAGTGTTAACATAGTAAAAACATTAAAACGTCTAATTTGAAGTACATACTGGCCTGTTAACAATATAGGCAGAAGGCTGGGCCCTTGGTACATGAAGCGCCCCAGGTTTGGGAGCGTGGCCAGGTTTTTAAAACTTTACAGAAGACTAACAGGGTTGAGGGTCATTCTAATCTCTGAAAGAAGGGTGTTCCACAGAGCAGGGACTGCTGCAGGAAAAGCTCAGAAAATATATGCAATATTTTTACTTTTATAGCCATTGTACCATTACCATTTCATCACATTGTCACCGAAAATCTTACCTAGGCCTTTATTCAACAACCTTTAGAGTTCCCTGAGAGATTTGAGTGTGCAACCACCTCATCAGCTCTGAAATGATCTGTGTCCAAGAGCCAGGGCAAGAGGCAGAGAACATAGAATAATAGAGTTGGAAGGGACCTTGAAGGTCTTCTAATCCAACCCCCTGCTCGAGCAGGAGACCCTATACCATTTCAGGCAAACAGTTGTCCAGTCTCTTTTTGAAAGCCTCCAATGATGGAGCACCAGAGGTGGGTTCCTACCAGTTCGCACCTATTCGGTAGAACCGGTTTGTCAAATTCCACCAGTGGACCCGGAAAGCAGGCCACACTTACAGAAGAGGTTCCAAATTTTTTGGAAACCCACCACTGGTCCTTGGATATGATTATTCTACGCTATCATGCTCATATTTATAAAGCCTCTGTGAAAGGTAAGGATGACTACTGCGTTTGTGGTGCAATCAGAACATTGCATGTGTTGAAGTTGTTTTAACGCAAACCAAAGATGCCTTTTAAAAAAACAAGTTTACATCATATTCTTATGCATGCCAGTGCTGTGTGTCAGGTAATTTAAGGTAGTTCTGACAAGTGTCGTCGGCATCTTCATATCCGGTCACATGGGCGGCAAGCCACTCCCATCCAGTCACATGGGCAACAAGCCACTCCCACAAAGGAGGCCACACCCACAGAGTAGGTTCAAACAATTTTTGAAACCCACCACTGTGGAGCACCCACATTTCTGAAGGCAAGCTGTTCTGTTGGTTGATTGTTCTTCCCTTAGGAAATTTCTCCTTGGTTCTAGTTGCTTCTCTTCTTAATTAGTAGGTTAATAGTAAAGAGTGTCTTCTGAGTAAATCTTACCCACAGAAAATTATACTAGCTTTGATTCCCCTTATCTGACATATTCTGGAGGATACTTCACATGCAAATAATGACAGTTTTACAAGGCCAAGGAGAAAAAAAATGCAACCAATTTTTATTCCTGTTCAGTCTATTTTAGGAGCCAAAGCGGAGACAGTTGTTTGCATTACTTTTTCCACAAGATGAATGTGAGACTGTCTGCGAGATATGGAAATTAGTATGCAGAAGAGGAAATTGTTTTAGCACCTTTCTTACAGCCTTGTACTCTTTTAAAATATGACTTTGACAGTGAATGGAATTTATATTTGCCAATAATATCCTCTAAAGATAAATAAATCTATGTGTTGAATGGAAGTTTAAAAAAAAAGAATAATTTCTTTTCGAGCAATGAACCTAAAGAAATAGGTAAGAATGTTTAAAGTGTCAAGAATTCAAACTAATGTTCAGCATCCGGTGAATGGATTAATGATGTATTTACCATTATTGCTACTATGCAAACAATTATATTATTTCCAAGGGTGCAGTTTGAAGTGAGGATTCACAATGTCTAAAACATTACTGAGACTGCACCTTTTAAATTCTTCTGATAATTGATCTCTCAAAAAGCCTCAGACAATAATCCTACCGTGGTTGAAAATGAAGGCCACAAAGAAATATTTCAAGCTAGGTCAAGATTCAGATTTGCTGTAGTTTTATTGTCAAGGCTAAGCACCTTTTAAAGAACCAGTCATCTTTCCATCTTTATATTCTCAATCTATTTCTCTTTGTTCTTCTCATTACTGACTACTGACATACACCAAAAGGTATTCTGCAGTGGGGGAGGAAATTAGCGGAATGACCAAGAAAAAGTGCACAGGCTGTGATGCAAGTCGAGTGATTTATATACTTCTGTTCAACACCTGGAATTGAATTAATGGGGAATGGGAGGGGGGGAATGAGGAATAGAGAGAGAGAAGAGAGGAGAAGAGAGGAGAGTGGGGGGAGAAGAGAAGGAGAGGGAGGGGAGAGGAGAAGAGAAGAGATTGGACACGTAAGGAATTTGTCTGTGGTGCATACGCTCACAGTGTACACATACAAACAATAAAGTGATACCAATAGGAGAAGATAGTAGGAAAGATAAGAAGGATAATATTAATAATATAGCCCTACTACATGGATAAATATCCTTAGACAATTAGGTGTGAATAAGTATACAAAAAGGCTTTGCGGTGTACTTTGTGACATTATGATACCTATTAATTTTCCCATCATCGCAGAATCATAGGGTTGGAAGAAACTTAGATCTTCCAGTCCAAATCCATGGGCAGGAATCCTCAGGCCATCTCACACAAATGGCTATCTAACCTTTGTTTGAAAACTTTTGAATATCCATGACTCTAGGAAGCAGGCTGTTCCATTACTTATTAGTTCTTCTTACAGTCACCATTTGTTCTTTTCCTACCCTTTGGCACTGCAGGGAATAAATGTGCACCCTCTGTGACAGACCCTCAAGTATTCAAAGACTGCTGTTGCACCTTCTCTTTTTTAGGTTAAACATTTCAAGTGCTCTTTAACTGCTTTTCAAAGGATTTAGCCACCAAGCTCTAACCATCCCTGGTGCTTTCCTTTGTCTTGTCTTGTCTTGTCTTGTCTTGTCTGTCTTGTTGTCTTGTTTGTTGTAGGTATGGTATGTATTGTATTGATTGTATTGTATGTATTGTATTGTATTATTGTATTGTATTATTGTATTGTTATTGTATTGTATTATGTATTGTATTGTATGTATTGTATTATTGTATTGTATTACTGTATTGTATTGTATTGTGTATTGTATTGTATTTTGTATTATATTTGTATTTGTTTGTATTGTATATTGTATTGTATTGCATTGCATTGTATTATTGTATTGTATATTGTATTGTATTTTGTATTGTATTGCATTGTATTTTGTATTGTATTGTATTTTGTATTGTATTTTGTATTGTATTGTATTATTGTATTGTATTGCATTGCATTGCATTGCATTATTGTATTGTATTGTATTATTGTATTGCATTGCATTGCATTGCATTGCATTATTGTATTGTATGTATGTATTGATTGTATTGTATTGTATTGTATTGTATTGCATTGCATTGCATTGCATTGCATTCAGGGGTGGGTTTCAACCGGTTCGTGGCGGTCCCCGCGATCCGGTTGGTCGCCGAACCCGGAAGTAAGTAACTTCCGGGAACGGCGAAGGCCCCTCCTGCGCCCGCGCGCCCGCGCCCACTCCTTACCCGGTTTTGCCGAATTCTGCGCTTCCACGCATGCGCAGGACGCATACAGCACCTGCGCGATCCTCCAGGAGCAGCTGGAGCATCACACAGATGCTAGTATGCATGCGCGCACCGCGCGCATGCGCGAGGACGCCCCCGGCCTCGTTCCAACCGAACCAGTTGGAACAGGGCGAGAAACCCACCCCTGATTGCATTGCATTGTTTATGCTGACCAATGCAGCATAAAGTGGAACTATTGATTTCCTGAAATATCAACATATACTTCAGATGATGCAGGCAAGATTGCACTGGTCTTTGGACAGATGTAGCACATTGCTGGCTCATGTTTAACTTGTGATCTAAGCATTAAGGACATTATATCCTTCACATAAGTACCGCTGCTGAGCCTCTATCTTATAGCCATGTGTCTAGAGTTTTTTTTTCTACTGTAATTGCACAACTCTTATTTCTCACAGATGAACAGCATCCTTCTGAATCTTGAGTCTGTCTTCTGTGGTGTCAGCAGCGCTCCCTAGTTTTTGTGACAGATGAATCATCCTTTGCATTAAATACTAATGCATATGTCCTGCTCTCAAATCCACATGAAAACATCCTGGGAAAATATAGGGCTTCAATGGCTTTGTCTTCTGACTATACTGTTGTAGAGCCCCCCCAACCTACGAAAGATAAGAATTTTATTACTGAGTATGAGATTCTCTGGGTTGCCTTTGGGCTCTATCCAAAGCCAGATTAAGGTCATTAGCAGAAAAATGGATTAATTACAAATGAGCTGAATTTCTTTTTTTTTTTCTGAAACAGTTACAAAACTGATATATTTGATCCCCGCAGGGCGGCTGGGAGCATTCAGTTTTGTATGGTCCTATTTTAAAAGAATGAGCATTCTGAGTAAACCACTGTTCTCCAAGTGGACATCGTTGATGTTTTGGATATGTTCCTTTTTAATGTTCAGACACACAGAAAAAGAAATGGTTGTATTCATTGTTCTTCAGCTGCTACACACTCTCTGAAAAGGTTGTACAGCTTCAATATTTCACTACTGGAGTCAATGATCCCACTATGTTTCAATTATGCTTTTCTTTTTGAACGAAACAAAGGTGCTTATGGCTCTTTCTCATAATCTTTGCAAAATAACAGCAGTCATTACCCTAGCACCTAGTGCTGACAGAACCAGAATGAACGATTCAAAATAGAGACATAGTCTCTTCACCAGAGGTGGGTTCCTACTAGTTCGCACCTATTCGGTAGAACCGGTTCGTCAAATCTACCGAACCGGTTAGAAGAGGTTCCCCCAGTGGACCCGGAAAGCAGGTCACACCTACAGAAGAGGTTCCAAATTTTTTGAAACCCGCCACTGGTCCTTGGATATGATTATTCTACGCTATTATGTTCATATTTATAAAACTCAGTGCCTCTGTGAAAGGTAAGGATGACTACTGCGTTTGTGGTGCAATCAGAACATTGCGTGTGTTGAAGTTGTTTTAACGCAAACCAAAGATGCCTTTTAAAAAACAAGTTTACATCATATTCTTATGCATGCCAGTGCTGTGTGTGAGGTAATTTAAGGTGGTTCTGACAAGTGTCGTCGGCATCTTCATATCCAGTCACATGGGCGGCAAGCCACTCCCACAAGGTCACATGGGTGGCAAGCCACCCACAAAGGAGGCCACACCCACAGAGTAGGTTCGAACAATTTTTGAAACCCACCACTGCTCTTCACCAATGGTGACATAAGTAACCATGGAGCATTGCACAGACAGTGATATTAGCAGCTGTATATTTGGTGCTTGGAGTGTTGTCCACTCAGAAAAATAATAAAAGGAGTAGAAACAAGGAAAAAATCTATAATGCACCCACTGTTTGACAGAATTGATTACTTAGAACTGCAAAACTCAGCTCACCTTTTCCATTTAAATCCAATTTCTGTGCAACTTAAAAACTGGCAAACATTTCAGATTTGAAATGTACCATATAAGCATTATGTAGACAGATACCTCTGAGGAAGCAAGTTCAGAGGTGGGTTGCTGCCAGTTCGGCCCACAGTTCAGCCGAACCGGTAGTGGAAGTCAGACCTAGTCACAGAACCGGCAGTGACCCAGGTCTGCCACACACCCCAACCGGTTCCCTTGTTGCCATTGGGCTACCGCCATTATGGATTTTCGTGACTGCGCATGTGCAGTTCACTGTAAAATGTTCTGCCCATGTGTGCAGAACAATTTACATTGAACACACACTAGCACAATGTGTGGGTTGCGAACCGGTAGTAAAATTGGCAGCAACCCAGCCCTGAGCAAGATGTCGAGTCTCCCATGGCCCAGGCCAAACTACCTATGAAGAGCAGTAACTACCTGAGAGACCGCCTCCTGCCACATACCTCCCAACGACCAACAAGACTCACAGGTTGGGCCTCCTCCGGGTGCCGTCGGCCGGACAATGCCGGCTGGCGGTCCCTCGGGGAGGGCCTTCTCTGTAGCTGCGCCGGCCCTGTGGAACGATCTACCCGTAGAGATCCGGACCCTTCCCACTCTCTCGGCCTTCCGAAAAGCCACCAAAACCTGGCTGTTCCGGCAGGCCTGGGGCTGTTGAACAATGTCCAGCCCCACCTAGACAGAATGGATGGTGTGTAATTTTAATAACTGTATTTTTATTCTTAATTTTTTAATGTTTTTTATCTTGTTTCTGTAAGCTGCCCAGAGTCCTACGGGATTGGGCGGCATACAAATTCATTAAATTTCAAATTTCAATTTCAACTATTAACTGGAGGAGGGAGATTTGTCCATGGCTGCCTAAAATGGCTGCATACCAATGAAGTATGCCAGATCTTATCCAGATTAAAAACTACCTCAGGAATGGAAATGAGATAAACACATGTCAGAAGAAAGCCACTGGATATTTTGCTTAGTACATTTGCCTTAAATTATAAAAGGTTGAAGAATCAGAGATCAAAGGCAAAATCTAACAATCAAAACTATCCTATATTGAGGGAGAGAAATTTCGTGAAATAGTAAATAAATTGCCAACACTTCCATCAAAGTCAATGGAACTTCATGGCCAGATATGTGATAGCACTGGAAAAAAAATCTAATCTCTTACCCATCAAGAAACTATCACCTCAAGCTTTCATGTGGACTTGAAATTACTTATCTTGTGTCTGAGGAATCCTAGCACTGATGATGTTACCTAGTTTGGGTAATGAAACATCTGCAAGAAAACAGCTCAGGGAGCATTCAATTCAAACCACTGCCCTGGTATCTGTATAGTTCTACATTTATATCTACAGTATATCATCTATTCATCTATCTTGCCTAACAATTCCAGATAAAAATATGTATTATAAAGGTATTACATTCATTATAATACTTTCTCATATAACACGAGAAGACATTTCCCTTATTCCCAATAACCTGTAAACCTCAAGTCCTATGAAGACCTATGCATTCTGATCTATTGCATTGCCATGCCACTGTATGCAAAATTAAAGTTATTCAATCTTCTTCCACTACGTTTTAGTGTGGACTGTTACATCAATAACCTTTGAGACAATACAAGATTGTGCTTGATGAGATGTGACATTTGATCCCTCCCCTCCAAGATGTTATATTTTTCACCTGAAAGAAAAATGATTCTGCCATCAGTTAAAGTTAATAACATAAGTCAACATCTGGCCTTTATGTGCTCAGAAAGTTAAAATATATTGCTCATTTTTATCTAAATGATATTGATAAATCACTCATACTAAACAAATTGGGATAACAGATATTTAGTTTAGCGGCTTATCTGAATCTTCTAAAATTTTGCCATACTCCAAAAAATCACTCAAACCATGGTAGAAGCAAGTAAATCATAAATGCCTTGTGTCAGTTGTGACTTTCATTGCCAAACTTTTAAAAAACTCTTTAATCTAACTTCTAATTTTAAAGCAAAAAGGATACTCTATGTGTTTAGCTAAATGTTCATGATCACATTACTACTCAGGAGGGAATTCTACTTTTGACTGTTTTCTCTTTCAGCATAAAGAAGGAAAAAAATATCTATCTTTGGGAGGGCAAAAAAGAAAAATTATCTTTTCCCAAAGACTTACTGATAATGGCTATTCATGACATGTTGACTGATTTTGCCATTCTTCTATTGTCAAATGGATTTGTTTAAAGAAGGGTACTTTTTATATGAAGTATTGCAGCTTATTGTTACTCGCTAAATACAGTGATCAAAAAGTGGGAAATATTTTTCATTCCATACAGCATTCTGCTATATGATCTTTAGATATGTTGGATTATAATTATAATCTACAGTACAAGAGTGCAGTATGATATATATATATATATATATATATATATATATATATATATATTATATAATATATATATATATATATATCTTTCTCTCTCTCTCTCTCTCTCTATATATATATTATATATATATATATATATATATATATATATACACACACACACAACAACACACACACATATATAATATACATACATACACACACATATATATATAGGTCTCTAGTTGTTCGGGTTTTCGGCGAAACGTCGCCAAGACATCTCCAATTCTACGCGGGAGAAAACCCGAACAACTAGAGACCTACATACTAACACCCGCGAAAACCTCAGAAAACACACACACACACCACACACATATATATATATATATATATATATATATATATATATATAGTGTGTGTTGTGTGTGTGTGTGTGTGTGTGTGTGTGTGTGTGTGTATGTATGTATGTATGTATGTATGATATGTATATGTATGGTTATATATAATATATATATATATAGATATATATATAATATATATATATCCCATTTCTCAAAAACAAAATCCTAGGGAACAACAAAATAGCCCACTACAACTGTAAGCCACAAAAGCAAAAATTTTGAAAACATGTTCTTTATTCACCTACTTTTTGTTTACGTGTGATTGATAGCACCAAGAGTGAAGCTTTTAGTGTCTCTTTAACTGGAACCCTTTAAAGTGCACTAGAAAGTTCATTGATATTCCACTTATATCCCAGGGGAATGGCAGTGAACTTTCTGATGCTCTTTACATGGAGGTATGTCAAGAAAAATGTGTAAACCTGAGTTTATTTATGATAATATTGCAATATACATGCACCAAGCTCCAGGAACAAGTTTCATTCCGTTAAGACAGTTCTTCATCATATTACACTCATCAAAAACCAGTCTTTGCTACCCACCACAACTGAGATATATAATTTAATGGCCCACTTCTGCCTGTTTCCTAATCAAAACTGCATTCATTAATCAAAAACTTATTTTGCAAATCAGCTGGCTTCATAAGTTGTTGAGTCTGAGTTGAGTTTTTTAATGTGCCTACCTTTGCTCCTCTTCCTTCTTCTTCTTCTTGTGGTACAGAGTAGAAGCAAACATCAGTATCCCTTCTGATTTATTTAAATTGCATTGCCTAAATCTGAACACCTGCTTCATGAGCTGAACTCCTTTATATTCAGCTGTGAAAGATCTGTAATGTTATGCCAGCCAACTTGCGTCTTTCCTATCTCAGATGAGGTACTTCAGCCACAAATATATTTGCAAATGTTCCATATTGCCACTATCACATGCCATAGAACTCACTCACTTGGGAGATGAAATCAATTATTCTCCTAATCAGGGTGATATAAATTTCTTTCATTAAATGCCAGTTGCGTTATTTGTTGATTGGATTTCACCAGCCCAGGTTTTGAGTGTAGTGTTGTTGCCAGTGGAAGAAAGTTTGTTTCATGTTGATACATTTTAGTTCCTCCCTCTTTTCTTATCTTGCATCATTTGTTTGTTTGCTATTTATTTAATTTTTATAGCTGCCCAACTCGAGTGAGTCTGGGCAGCTTACAATTCTAAAATTATAAAACAATTTAAAAACAATAAAACACACAAAAATAAACCAACATAAACAGCAGCTGTGATGATTAATCAACTAATACTACAGCTCTTAACATGTGCCAATCATATTTTTTTTGTCCCTAACCTCCTGCCCCATTACTTTTAGGAAAGCAGAAATGTCTTTTAAAATAAGTCAGCAAATAGTTATGAGACAAAAAAAAAAAGTAAATCTTCATGCCAAAAGGAATGCTTAAATCCAACCAGTGAATGTAATGCTCTTTTTTTTACAGGAAATACCAATATGTTTCTGGCAAGATTGCTTTCCATCAGAGAGTATGATGACCTATCTGGAACTGTTTTTAACATAGCTAGAATGATCTTTCACACACCCACATTTCTTGCTTTTAGAAGATGGTAACTTTACATAATGATTTATAAGCAAAGGCTAGCAATCTAGCAATCACCAAAAAAAAACCCGCTAGTAATTTGAGAGAGGAAGCTCTTATTACTAAATAGCAATAGCACTTCGGCTTATATACCGCTTCACATTGCTTTACAGCCCTCTCTAAGCAGTTTACAGAGTCAGCATATTGCCCCTCAACCAATCTGGGTCCTCATTTTACAGACCTCAGAATGATGGAAGGCTGAGTCAACCTTGACTGGTGAGAATTGAACTGCTGGCAGTCGGCAGAATTGGCCTGCAATTGTGCATTCTAACCACTGCGCTACCACGACTTAGTGATGTTTACATTTGGGAAAAACAACTGGCAGACAGGCAGCAATGCTTCCTATTCCCACTTCTCCAAGGATAGGCTCATCATCCATTCTCCCAATGGCCAGTAAACATTTACAGCCCAGAAACCTGAGAGGAGATGGCTTCATTCATTCATTCATTCCCTATTCACAGTTTCCTGACAAGCATCCATACTGGTATTCCAGTTGTCTGATCAGTTGTCTCCATATACCAGGGGTGGGTTCCTTCCAGTTCTAAACTCTTCTATAGAAGAGGTTCCACAAATCTACAGTGCCATTTGGAACCTGTTCCACCTCCCTCCCCTTGCCAGACCGCACATCATCAAGATGAAGGGCGAGAGGAATTCTGGGAGTGAAGTCCACAAGTCTTAAAGCTGTCAAGTTGAACACCCCTGGGTTTTTTTTTTCCGAAGGGTTAGGGGGGTGCAAGGGTGTGGTCTTGTTTGTTAAGACTTTCGTCTTCAATATCAGAGTTTCTGAGCCAACATTTTGTTTGCAAAGCAAGAGCGTTGTTAAGTGAGTTTCACCACATTTTACAAGTTGACCACGCCCACCCATTCACATGTCTGGCAAGCCACTCTCACTCAGCCATATGTCTGGCAAGCCACTCCCACCCAGTCACATGGCCATCAAGCCACTCCCACAAAGCAGGCCACAGCTACAGAAGAGGTTCTAAAAAATTTGAAACCCACCACTGCCATATACATAGGCATTTTTAGGAACTTGCTGACATTCATAGGCAGTTTCACTCTTTTCAGGCCCTTAGTCTATAGAAATATGGATGTGTGAGAGAGAAAGTGAAGAAAATAACAAGCAGGTGAAGAGGCAGGAAATAATATCTGTAACGTAGGACTTTTATAGGCAAGCAACAGAGTTATCAGTCAATTGCCAGGAACACATGCTGTTGTGGCCCAGCAGGAGCCGTTGGAGCTGCCACCAGACTCCAACAGCGTGGGGCCCTATGAGTCGGCTCTGGAAGATGTGGAGGAACCTGGACAGGGTTCTGATTCCGAGCAGGGCACAGAGAGGCTGGTTGGCCACCAGGAGGCGTCTGAGACCCAAAGAGAGCATGCTCCCGAAGTCAAGCCTTGGAGCAGTGTGGAGGAGACAAGGGAGTGTGATCCTGATGTAATGCATTGGAGCAGTGGGGAGGAGACAAGGGAGTTGGTCCTAGATGCCCGGCAATAGAGGGCTAATAGGCGTAAAGAACAGTTACGCAGTTGCAGGAGATAATTGAACTTAACTGGTGGTAATTAGGCTCCTCTCAAGACTATAAAAGGAATGATTGTGCGACTTTCCACACGCTCGTCGCAGGAATCAACGTGTTCACTAGAGCTGGAGAACTCTCGTGGCTAGCTTGGCAGGCTGGATTGCTGCCAAGGTTAGTCTGTGCTGGATTGCTACCAAAGCTTGGACTGTGCTGAATTGCTGCCAAGGTCTGTGTGTTAATAAATCCTTGAAGTATCTTTGTCTTGGCGTGCTTTGGTGTATGAAGAGGGGGGGGTCAGAACACATGCTATGGTAAAGAAGCAATTGCAGTGTGATTCCTGCCTGGAGCTTGGTGTTGACCATGGCCTTAAGCTCAGTAATAATCAGAAGAGGAACAACTGCAGTGAGGCACACTTAATCCAAACAAGGACAAGAACTTTTGGAGAGAGCCAAAGGTTGAATATCATTTTACAAATTTTAATTTTTTTGTTATAAGGAAGAAACAGGGAAGATTTATTAACGTGGCTTTGTCAGCTTTCAAAGTTTAAAAAGGTGGAGTCAACCCTCAACAACAGGAAACGTGTCTGCTCCAATAAAGCATTTTGTGTTGATCTTCTGTGCTGTGTTGCGTCCAGATCATAGAAAACAAAGAAGCCACAGACAGTGAAGATCCGGGCTTCCCAGAAACTGCCCACTCTTGTTCTAATCCATGCTAAAGCTCCAGAATTGTCCCCTGATTTTTCTCTCTCTCTAGAACAGGGGAATGGGGAACTCAGGAATTCTGGGAGTTGAAATCCATAAAGGGGTCATCATTCTCCACGTCTCCTCTAAAAGGTCAGGAAGTTAAGTTGCAGTCGCCATCTCTTCAAACTTTGCCCACCTCAACTCTTAAAATTTTCAACCCTATCCTTAGAGATGCAAAACTATATTAGCAAATTTTAGACAATTTGCCACGTAATTTTGGCAGTGCCACTATGGGTCTTAGAGGTAAAAGTAGGGGGCTGAGAAACTACGCACAGCCCATGAACCATGAACATGAGCCAAGGTGGCACAGTGGTTAGGGTGTAGTACTGCAGGCCACTTTAGCTGACTGTGATCTGCAGTTCAGCAGTTCAAATCTCACCAGCTCAAGGTCGACTCAGCCTTCCATCCTTCTGAGGTGGGTGAAATGAGGACCCAGACTGTGGGGCAAGTTGTTGACTCAATTTGCTAAAAAATTTGTAAACCGCTTAGAGAGGGCTGAAAGCCCTATGAAGCGGTATAAGTCAAATAAATAAATAAATAAATAAATAAATAAATAAATAAATAAAGTATGGGGTTACCCACAACTCCATTAAAAGAACAGCTGTCAACTTTCAGTCTCCAAAGCATTAACGTTCACTTGGATAATCAAGCAATTTTCACACTGCTTCAGTTTAGAACTTAATACAAGTTTGATTCTCCGCAATAAAAATCCGCCCTATCATCATGAGTTAAGATCATCATCTCTCCCGCTCATTATCCAGAAAAGGAAGGTTTGAGACTGGAGGATACTTGTCTAAATTACAATTTAAAGTTGATATTTTCTTTCTTTAATGTTCCTCCAGGAGGCATCAGCTACCTCTGTAGTCCAATTTCCCAATTTAATATTAGTGTCTTTTAGCAACTATTAGCAGACAAGGATCTAGAGAACGGGCTTAAAATTTAAGCAGCTTGTTCATAGATTCTCATTGAACACACTGAAAAATAATATGTCGACTCAATGAGATGCTATATCGGTTGGATCAATCATTACAATTATAACATTTATTTCTGCACAAGTGGGGAACAATTTCACTCATAAAATGCACTATGTTCTGTGGGCCTGTGAACTGATTTCATTGGATTGATGTGAAACAAGTATTTGCCCACCTACAGCAACTTCTGCTGACTGATATTGTGCAGAATTAATAATGGTTAAAAACATAAAACTTACTCAAAATCTTGCTGTCCGTTGGCCCTAATCTTGACCTTCAGAAAAAGAGATCACAAATCTCCAAATGTTAGGTAAAGATAAAGGTTCCCCTCACACATATGAGCTAGTCGTTCTTGACTCTAGGGGCAGTGCTCATCTCTGTTTCAAAGCCGAAGAGCCAGCGCTGTCTGAAGATCTCTCCGTGGTCATGTGGCTGGCATGACTAAATGCAGAAGGCACACAGAACACATTCCCACCAAAGGTGGCTCCTATTTTTCTACTTGCATTTTTACATGCTTTTGAACTGCTAGGTTGACAGAAGCTGGGACAAGTAACAGGAGCTCACTCTGTTACGCAGCACTAGGGATTCAAACCACCAAACTGTCGACCTTTGATAGACAAGCTCAGTGTCTTAGCCACTGAGCCACCGCATATTCAGGTTAGACATCTATAAAATATCACCTTCTCTTTTGCAAGCCAAACATACCTAACTTGTTCAACCACCGTATGCAGGCTTGGTTTTCGGGTGACTCTATTTTTTTAGCCTCTTTATCCTCATTTATATTTTTGCTAATTGCACATTTTAATCATTATTTGAAAATGTTATTATCTGCCCCATTCTATTTTGATGAGCAAGGAAGGTTAAATGTGCTCCCATAAACAGGCATAAGGCTTATTGCGTATTAGTCCTAAAATCATACATTACGGCACAGAAATAGTTTCCACTTAAAACATTTTATCATTTTAGTTTTTAGGGAACAAGGTACTAAATTAATAAGTCTCTAAGCAATTACAATGAATTGTTCTTTTATAATTTATAGAGTGTGCCATTATCTAATGAGTCATGATGAATTTTAAAAACTGGGGCAAGTCCAAAAAGAATTTTAGCTAAAACATGACATGGGGGGGGGGGATAGCACTTCTTAATTAAAGTTAAATAAGTTCAAGAACCTTCAGTCAATGTCAAAGGGAGGCATTAGAAAATCTTGGTGCTGCTACCCAAGAGAATCTTATTTCATTCTAACTTACCTAGGATTTCCAAAAAGGTCAGAGATGGTGACATATTTACTTTCCAAAAGTTAACTACAACGGATAGTGGGGCTTCCCTTTATTGAGGACCCGGATTGTTGGGGGCGATATGCTGACTCTGTAAACCGCTTAGAGAGGGCTGAAAGCCCTATGAAGCGGTATAAGTCTAACTGCTATTGCTATTGCTATTGCTATTATTAATAGAAAAGAGGTAGATGTATAATTTGCAGTGATAATTGTACAATTAATTTGGAGGCAATGTTGGGACACACGATCCAGGGCAAATGTATCCTTTGAAATCTATGAAACTTGTCAATCCCTGAGCTCCCTAAAAATGTTAATTATAATCCCTCCAATTGTTCTGTAAACATTTAACTATCCTTAGTGTAAGACCTATCAGTACATTCACCTAATAAAGAACATGAGTTGTTCTAAATAAAATTGCAGTGCTGCTTTAGAACACAGGACTCACTCTTACTTCTTTGACAGATCTGAGAACATCTAAGGTAAAGGTAAAGGTTTCCCCGCCCACATACGTGCTAGTCGTTCCCAACTCTAGGGAGCGGTGCTCATCTCCGTTTCAAAGCCAAAGAGCCAGCATTGTCCGAAGATGTCTCCATGGTCATGTGGCTGAATGACTAAATGCCAAAGATGCATGGAATGCTGTTACCTTCCCACCAAAGATGGCTCCTATTTTTTCTATTTGAATTTTTACATGCTTTCAAACTGTTAGGTTGGCAGAAGCTTGGACAAGTAACGGGAGCTCACTCCATTATGTGGCGCTAGGGATTTGTCTTAGCCACTGAGCCACCTCGTCCCTTGAGTACATCTATATGCAACTAAAACTCTGTCTCTTTGTCTGCTTGTAGCCTTCAAGTTAGCCTAAATGTTTTATAGATGGCATTTAGATCCTAAAAAACTGGCTTGTATGTATCCGAATTTACAACCTAAATGCTGGAGATATGATTGTCTCGATGCTACGACATATATGGTGGACTTGTAAAATGGTTAAAGCATTTTGGATAAAAATATGATGGATTATGCAAAATGTTCTTTAAAAAAGGATAAAGTTTACCCCTCAGTTATTCCTGTTAGGTATAATTACTGATTGTACTGTTATAGAACTAACTTGATTTTGCATTTAATAATGGCAGCAAGACTGTTGGTGGCGCAAAACTGGAAGAAGGAAGATTTGCCTACTATTCAAGAATGGACATTAAAAGTTACAAACTTAGCAGAGATGGCTAAAATATCAGCATATTTCAAAGACCACTCAAATGAGAAATATAAACTGGAGTGGAGAAGATGGATTGACTATATTCAAAATAAATACGGGACTAAGAAATTCCAGATAGTTTATGACTGAAGAAGCAAGGGATGATATAATCTGTTTAGAGTTAGCCTAACAAAAGAGGAGTTAAAGCTCAAATGAAAGCTGATACTAACTTTTTTTAAAGTTTATTTTAGAACATCTTTGTTAAAGATTTATACCCTGTATTTGTTCTGGGAAGTCGGGGGGGGAGGTTGGGGGGGTTGGGGGGGAGGTGGGGGAGGGGAGGGAGGTAAATATTTGTAAAAGCCTTTTTTTTCAAAAATTTTCAATTAAAAAAAAAGTTAGCCTACATTGTGCATCATAGTGCCACCATTTGTGAATCACAGCACCTCAAATCCACTACCTTAAGGGTTGCATAGAAAATGTGGAACCCATGACTCCTATAGAATTGAAATTTGAAGGATTTTCAGACCAGTAATGTCCTCAAAGTTGTGGTCGCTACAGCACCACCTCAATCAGCAGTGGTCACCTCATTTGATTTCCAACACTCCCTGCCAATTCCACAAGGAAATTCAATAGGAAAGCCAGCGGGAAGTTGGAAGTTGCTTTCAATCCCACTGCTTTTTCACCTGTTCGTGGTCACTCTGTTTAGAAACTAAATTATCTCCGAAGGGATGTCTTGTCTATATCGGTTTACATCTAATTATCAAAAAACTAAACTATTACTATAATCATTAGAACACCAAATTATAATGACAGCTTTGGCTTATGGTAATAGCTAGCCAAAGCTAGAACCAATGTAATGAAATTTAACAGTGTTCTCTTTCAATTTAATCATTCATACACAGAGAAATGGGCACACACAGAAACACATAGTGTACATATGCATGCTTATACACATATCATTGTGAATTTCCCAAATATAGCAAACCACCAGCTGGAGCAAGTTAACAAGGTGTATTTTTATTTATTTATTTTAAAGGAAGATGAGCACTGGGCCACTTCTCCAGAAAAAGGAAAGACCCTTGCTGGACCCTTTCCAGCACAGTGTACATCTTCATTAAAGTAATAATCATATAATTAATTATGAATAACTAAGCATGGTTACATTATGTCATGTGCACATTGCTTTTCTAGGAGTTCATAGCACCTGTGCAGGCTCAAATAATTGTGAATTTCATTCTTTTTTTTTTTTGTACGTTGCAAATATTAATTTTGCATTTACAATACATAGTTTATTTTTCATTTTGCTGCCAACTTCTATCATCACAGTAGTGTTTTGCTTCTTCCACAGGATTTCCCCCCCTTTTAAAACTAGCGGGTGCACAGCTTGAAAAAGTCTGAAAGCCCCTTTCTCTCTCAGACTACAGATTCCCGAGTTGCTATTAGCATCTCTGCTGACAATTATTTTTATCTGGGTGGCATAAATGGTGCGCTGGAATTATTCCCATGTTATTTTGTGGGGTGAAAATAAAACTTACAAAAGGGCTGCATAAAACCCAAAGCGGTCACCTTTCAGTTTCACCTTCCCTTTAATGCTGCTGAGTGCATAAACTATGCATCAATTCTTGTTTTTAGTGGCCTTTATCACTCCATCTTTCACCTCCTACCTAACGGCCCATTGCATTAACTGCGGTGGCCACTTGGTCTCCCGGCTTCCATCCCAATGATAAATTTTGCTTTGCTTTAGAATCATTTACGTGGGAGGAAACACGCCGTGCCTGTTCTGCTAAGACCACCGCAGCCGAGACATTTAACATACAGGGTGGCTCTGCTGTTCCTGGGCTGAAAATTAAGGGCTTGCTTAAGAGCGCAATTAATGGTTCTTTTCAAAAGTTAAAATATTAGCCAGAGAGTCATTGGGATTCACTGTATGCCAATTAAACCTTATATTCTGGTGATTTACATTTCTAATTAACTAACTCCTCCATTGATGGGGCTCTTTTGAAATGACTTTCATATTACATTATGATGGGGGGGAGGCTGGTATAAACTAACAATATTTTCCTTTATTTACAGGGAAGGGGGGTGGGATTACTAATCTCAGCCCAGTGCAGAAGAAATTCCTGATCAGATCACCTTTAAATATGTTAAAATAATATGATGCCCATCAATGGCTCCTTAAAAACACAGAAATACTTAAAACTGAAAAATACCAAGTACTAGAAATACTACTAATAACTAAATACTACTAAAAACTAGAATTCAGTCCATAAGATTCAGTCCTGTATTCAAGGCTGATAGAAGTACAGCTTTATTAGTTTAAAAAGCTACCCAAGTTTAGCTTTCTAAACAACCAATTAATTCATCCAACCTATACCAGCCAAAACTCTTCCCTTACTTCTTGACACTCTCTTCGCAAAGCCATAAGATGAAATTCCTTGTGATTAAGATTTGCTGTGGGACACACACACACACCCTCCATTCAGCTCTGTGGCAGAATAAACAGAATAAGCAAGGAGCACTTGGTTTTGCAGAAAGGAAGGTTTTTGCAAACCAAAGCAGACCCAGAGAAAGTCATCTAATCTCTCCATATGCAGTTGTGAAAGACAGGAGTCTGTTTGCAAACTGACTGGAATTAGCTCTCAAGACGAGCAACAAGAGTATCATTGTCTTAATCAGAATTAATTGCATGGTTAAAACTTGAATACTTAACTTGGTCCCGGACTAAATTGTCTTTATTTCTGCTAGAGCAGGGGTGTCAAACTCGATTACGTTGAGGGCCACATCAGGGTTGTGTTTGACCTCAGAGGGCTCTGTGTGTGTGTGTATGTCTGTCTGTCTGTCTGTCTGTCTGGGGTGGGCATGGCCAGAATGGGCATGGCTGGATGGGTGTGGCAATGGCCATGGGTAGTTGTTTGACAAAGGCTCAATATGCTTTTTTCCCCCCTTCTCTTCTTTCTTTTCATGGTTCTTTACAATAACCATTTTTCTATCTCTTCTACCAAATATTACAGGCAAACATTTATTACTTATTCTTCCTACTCCACTAAACTTATTATTCTAAATTTATACTCCATTGTTCAATAGTAAATTGCTTTTCCAGCAGAAAAATCTATTTAATTATATTTTTATTATTCAACTAATAATAAAAAATATATAATAGCATAGATAACATGATAATACAAGATCTAACAGCAGAGGCAAATTTCCAAGATAGCAAATAGAAATGGCTGTCAGTTACAGATTGTTGATTGTAGATTAAATGGATCTATGGTACGTAGAATCTGGCGGTTCACTGACAAATGCACGCTCGACAAAAGCGTGCCGGCGAGAAAACTTCAAGGTCAAAATCGTGCCAATGAATGAGCAGAACCACGCCGACAACAGCGCGCCGACAAAAGTGCGCCTTCAACAAAGAACTAATAACAACCTAATAACCCTAACCCTAACCCTAACCCTAACCCTAACCCTAACCCTAACCCTAACCCTAACCCTAACCCTGAACCTAACCCTAAACCTAACCCTTAGCTTAACTTAAATCGCGCTTTTGTGGACGCAGTTTTGTCGGTGTGTTGTTGTGGGTGCGTTTATGATGTCATGGTTTTCTCGCTGTGGTTTTGTTACCAGTTCGCCTGAACCGGATAAAACTGGCTGAATTGCACCACTCATCCCTACCCCACACGCCACCCATAAGCTTGGCTTGTTCCAATACATTCTCTGTTGCCTCCAAATTCCAAACTCTGCATCCTTGATTTAACCCAATAAGGGACTCTCAGACTAGCCTCCATTATTTATCTGGCTGGCCTATGTTTAGAAGGATATATCATTTCCAAGAAACCTATCTTGAAGATTCCAAATTTGACTTCTGCAACCTCTTGACCACTTTTCACCTCTCTCTGCTACCAGCATCAGAAACCCTAGTTTCACCAAGCAGCACCAACCTAACAGACTATTTAGATAATGCTTAATATGTGGAGCCTCACAGAAGGCAGCCAGGCAGGACTGAGGGGAACAACACAGATCCTGCTGCCTACATTTCTTATCTGTGCCAACATTCCCTTACCCTTCTGAGGAGAAAATCCTCAGAATGAGAGGATGTCAATTTGTCCCTGATAGAAGAGTTCCTTTCTATAATATCATTTCTCTCTCCTACTTAATGACATACTTTTTTCCCCACAGCTTTCCATGACAACAGAGCAGCCATCACCCTAGGAGTGAGATACCACTCTCATATCCTAAATGACTTCTTTATCAGCCTGACATTTATCTCAGTGTCTTCAAGTCTATTGTTTGGTCTCATAGGAATCCATTCCCCCTCCCAAGAGCCAGGAATTTCTTAAGCCAAGCACATCCACACAATTATGATCCAGTGGACTGACAGTCACGCAAACTGCGTTCAATGTATCATGCTATAGTCTGTGGGTTTCTATCTTTCTAGTACGATGCGTGCGCTTTCTGAATTTCCTTTTATCTTTAACCAATTTTGTTGTATTTAAGTACAATGACAATAAAGATTTTACTTTATGCATCTTCACCAGACCTAAAATTGATAATGCTGGGATCATCTCTCTTTTTTTTAAGCACATTGGATGCGACTAGATTCCAATGAAAGCAAATCAAGGTCGGTTGAGCATAGACAGGTTTTTTTTTAATCAAAAGAATAAATAAGAGAGGGGATTAAAAGAGGATGTAGGTACCAGATGCCTTTGTATTTGTCAAGGACTGAATAAACTGAGTTTTGTTCCACAGTGCTTTCTAACTTGATGCTCTGCTTTTTCAATTTGTATTTAAATTATTAAATGGGACAGTGGACTACATTTAAACTCTCACCTATTAAAACTGGGTTTGAAATGAAATCTATACTTGCACTTCTACTACTACCTGTGTCTAAACTGTCCTTATTAATGTGAATTGCATTTCAGGTTTTAGCCTTTTTCTAAATTTATTTTAGTATAACTTTCATAGGCTCTTTGGACAACCACTCTAGTTTCTCTGCTAGAGCAAGCCTTTTACAGGAGTTTCACTCTTGGAATTTACCCTCTGGCTTATAAATATTTAATATGTGGGTTTTTCCCCAAAAAACCATAAATCATCTAAGGGTTCCTTTGTTTCTGCAAGCATTTTTCATTCAAGAAGTGCCATAAATTCATAGCCTCCAATATGGGGGAGGAAGGGAAATACTATAATGGCCTGGAATTTTAGTTCCTGAAGAATAGAATAATAACAGAGTAGATTATACACAAATATATGAAAGTTCAGGGCATTTGGAATTAGTATGGTTCAGTAGGTCCCAAAGCCATGAGATTGATCAATGATTTACCAATTTGTTTTATTTCTAGACCAAAAATCATTCAGGAAACGTGGTGGGGAAGCTAATTCCATATTCTCTGATTTAACGATGGATAAAATTAAGAATTGTTTAATGAATTGTATGTTAATCCAAAAAGCATCAGAAAAATAACAGCATCTAAAGGGTATCAGTCCAATAATAACAACCTGCTAATTATTAAAATCTCACTTTAAAGTGAGATAGGACGCTTGCCTTGATACTCAAGGTATAAAGACTCCTTCTGCCTGCAATTCTTTACTTAACAAGGTTTCTGGTCAAATCACCGTCATAACATTGAGAGAACCAAGAGTGTGACCACCTCCAGCTACAGAGGACAAATGGTTTTGATGTTCATCTTAGAGAGACTCTTATCTATCATCCAGTTCAGATAGTAGAAAGACACTGTGGCTGAAGACCTCCAGCTTCAATGAAGGAATTTTGGCAAGTTCTATGGCTGATAATAATGTTGTCCTGAGAAAGTTTGTATTCTGTCTGTAAATTCTGGCAATTATTTCATGCTATATAGGTATGAATTTATCTGTGGAGCAGGCACCAATATTAGATTCAAACATGCCTACTATCAAACATTGGTTAAAAAAAAAAGATAGACCGATCACAAAAAAAATCTTTTGAACTAAGAACTGTCTTTTATCTTGCAGTCAGCTTAGGTGCAAGAAAAAACTGATTGAGTTAGTTGTAAACTGGGCAGCTCACAATCCTTTTTTGCCTGCAGCAAAGTCTGAAGTGGCATAGTTGCCCTGCCACCTTATTTATCTTTCTTTGTAAATCTATTCATTTAATAAGATGGGGATTGTCTTATTTGAAGACATGTTTTACATCAGATTGCTTGGAAAACCAGTAAGCATTGGAAAAATCCAATCACCATTAAATATTCGCTTGTCGTTCTCATTTAGCCCAATCTTCTGCACACTCTGCAGGTATAAATTTTATAAGTGAATCAAATAGATAAAAGTCTTATCATGTTCAATAGGGCTTCTATAAGGTTAGTGTAACAGTGACATTTATACCAGCAATAAATGGTAGAAGCCCAGGCTCCCTTCCTGGAAAATAGTTGAGTTAGCCTACCTAAACCTAAGAACATACAACTTTTATTTCCCAAAGAAGGATGGTTGAATTCCTTTGAAACTGTCAGGATTCTTTATTACAGGTGTATATTTTGCTCTGCCTTACAGAAACAAATATGATTTGACCAATTGTGGATAAAGAGAGACACCAAGTGGTAACAAATCATATCCAGGGTTATTGCTTTTTTTTAGGTTTCCATTGTGAACTCTTTTCTGGAAAAATAAAGAGAGGGAGAGAAATACGGGAAACAACAGCACAAAAACAACCTTTTAATCATGCCACTTTAATTAATTTGCAAACAAGTATTTGCTTCTAGGTGCTAATATAAAGTTCAGATGTTGCCTGCCAACAGGTACAATCTTCTGTTCTGTTGCCATTCTTACAAAATGTCTCATCTGAGAAAAACAGCTACGGAAGTCTTTGCCTGGGACAATTGTCATTATCGCAAATTAGGCAAGTCAACCCTGAAATGGTAGGTACATTTAATGTTCAATTACAAGACAAGAAAACTATCTAACCCTACACCCACATCTAAAAAAATACAGGATATAAACACATAAAACAAAAATGTTGACCATCATTTCTCTGTACCACCCAGACTAGAAGATAAGAATTGCTTTGGTGGATCAGTGAGATGATCCAGTTTGGACCTCTGAAAATGCATAGTACAGAGATGTGTTGCTAATTTTTTACTACTGGTTCGGGCGTGTTCCCACGCATGTGACACTTCTGCGCATGCGCAGAAATGTCTGAGCAGTGGGCAGAGCATCCCACCACCACTACTACCAGTTCAGCCGATCCAGGCTGAACCAGCTGCAACTCACCTCTGGCATAGTTAATATTTACTAAATTTCAGATCATATCTTCCCAAAGGGTAAACATGCTTTCATTTCCAAATGTTTTTACTCGATGGTTGATGTCTTCCTTGCCTTTTGCACTGCATTGTTGATGAGATGTTTTTCATGTTTTCAAGAATCCAGAAATATAGGATAAGCTTGGAAATATACTGTATAAATGTGTTCTCTTTACAATGCTTTGTATTGGTCATTATGTCTAATCTTTTTGGTATTTTTTAATTTAAAAAATAAATAAAATAGCTGAAAACTTATAAGATTTATTCCACGAATTTCCAGAGCTCTCACATGAGATCATGCATGATTTTAGGTGAAAAAGGAGAAGTTCTGGCCATCTTTTTTTTAAAAAACAATTTTATTAATTGCATCAGTGTGTGAATCCTCACTTCTGGCATTTATTATTTATTTAACCGAGATGGTATTCAGCAGGTTCTGACCAGTTCTGGAGAACCAGTAGCGAAAATTTTGAGTAGTTCAGAGAACCGGAAATAGCACCTCTGACTGGCCTTGGCCCATCTATTCTCTGCCTCCCGAGTCCCCGCTGATAGGGAGGAAATGGAGTTTCCTGGAGTGGAGAAGAATTGATTGGTTTTACAGTAACCATCCCCTGGGTTGGGTGGGAATGGAGATTTTAGAGTATCCTTCCCTGCCACCCCTACCAAGCCATGCCCACAGAACCGGTAGTTAAAAAAATGTGAATCCCACTACTGATTTAAGGTATGGTGTTGTCACATTAGCCAGGAAGCTACAATGCTAAACAGAATAGTATCTTGGCAGCCTAAGACTGCAAGCCCATTTGGTGCACACTCACACACTTTCCAACATGCACCAGTGGGGGGAGAGCTAATTCTGAACCAGAAAAAAAGATGAACCACATCCTGAGCATCATTTAGAGCTCTCTTCCTCCAATGAAGTTGCTTCACAAATGCATGTTGTTTCTCGGACAGTCCAATGCTGGCAGGGCTCTGACCATCCCCACAAAGCTCCAGCTCATCTTCCCACCAAAGTGGTACCTATTTATCTAATTGCATATAACATGCTTTCGAACTGCTTGGTTTGCAGAAGCTGAGGCAAATGATGGGAGTTCACCCCACCACATGGTGCTAGGACTCAAACACCCAGAACAAAAATCCATCTTCAGTATCATTAAGCCACTGAGCCACTGCGCCTCACTTCTGGCACTGAAAACATACTACAATAGGTAAATGCATATCAAGTTTTGGAGAGCCAAGGTGGCGCAGTGGTTAAATGCAGCACTGCAGGCTACTGCTAGATCAGCAGGTCAGCGGTTCAAATCTCACCGGCTCAGGGTTGACTCAGCCTTCCATCCTTCCGAGGTGGGTAAAATGAGGACCCAGATTGTGGGGGCAATATGCTGACTCTCTGTAAACCGCTTAAGAGGCCTGAAGGCCTATGAAGCGGTATATAAGTCTACTGCTATTGCTGCTATTGCTATATATTACTTTGTTCAGTTCCCCTGATCAATGAGATTCCTAAACTCTCTTCTTTTTTGAAGTATTATTTAAAACCAGATTAGGATGAAAGTCATCTTTTTCAGATAGCCTGATGCAACCATGTAATCTAAACAAGTCTGTTGAGCGAGGGAAGATTGGTAGGAAGTCAGTGATAAATACATTTTAGACCAGGGGTAGTCAACCTTTTTATACCTACCGCCCACTTTTGTATCTCTGTTAGTAGTAAAATTTTCTAACCGCCCACCGGTTCCACAATAATGGTGATTTATAAAGTAGTAAATTAAAAAAAGGAAAGGCTTCAGTATTGGACAATACCCCCTACCGCCCACCATGAAAGCTGGAACGCCCACAAGTGGGCGGTAGGGACCAGGTTGACTACCACTGTTTTAGACGTTCCATTGGTTAAGCAATATCATCTTACAGGGCCCAGGAAGTACTCTTTTTTTTTCTACCATGGCACCAGCACTCTGGAGTTGTATCCCCGAAAGGTCCACATGGCTCCCATCCTAATGATGATCCTGTAACTTTAAAAAAAATTGGCTATCCTCCAGTGGTGGGTTTCGAAAATTGTTCGAACCTACTCTGTGGGTGTGTCCTCCTTTGTGGGAGTGGCTAGCCGCCCATATGACCGGATGGGAGTGGCTTGCCACCCATGTGACTGGATATGAAGATGCCGACGACACTTGTCGAACCACCTTAAATTACCTCACACACAGCACTGGCATGCATAAGAATATGATGTAAACTTGTTTTTTAAAAGGCATCTTGGTTTGCGTTAAAACAACTTCAACACACGCAATGTTCTGATACCACCACAAACGCAGTAGTCATCCTTACCTTCCACAGAGGCACTGAGTTTTATAAATAGGAGCATGATAGTGTAGAATAATCATAGCCAAGGACCATGGTGGGTTTCAAAACATTTTTAGAACTCTTCTGTAGGTGTGGCCTGCTTTCCGGGTCCACTGGTGGAACCTCTTCTAACCGGTTCGGTAGATTTGACGAACCGGTTCTACTGAATAGGTGCAAACTGGTAGGAACCCACCTCTGCTATCCTCCCACTCTTGGCATACAGTATTAGAGTCTGTGTGTCAGGTGCATTTTTGTCCTACAATATTGTCCTATGCCTGGACATCATATCGCCTCTTCTGTTCTTTTGTTGTTTTTTTCCTTTGAAAGTCCAAGCCAACCAAGATCACTCTGGAACCGAACAGCCTCTAATAAGTAAGAAGGCAGCACAGTGACTCAGCAGTTAAGACACTGGACTCGTCAGCTGGAAAGTTTCGGCCCAGATTTGAGACTCGAGTGCCATGCTATGGGGTGAGCTCTCATCCTCCGCCCCAGCTCCTGCCAACCTAGCAGTAAGAAAGCATGCAATATGAGTAGATAAATAGGTAGGAAGGTAACAGCACTCCAGCGACTTCATGCTGGCCACATGACTGTGGAAATGTCTTTGGACAGCGATGGCTCAATGGCCTTGAAATGAGATGAGCACATCCGCATATAATTGGCAACAACTATCAGTGTGAAATCTGCAGGGTCTGCTAATAAGTAAGCTTGTCTCTCTCTGTGTGTGTATATAATTGTACAGTGTCCAGCATGTAGCAGTCATCAATCTGCCAGTATATGCAGCTCAATCATCTGCCCATCTCTGCTTTATAAGACATCATCTTGCAGTTATCATTTTGATATAAGATGCGAAGCTGCTTTGAAGGCTTTGCCAACGTCCAATCAAGATGTTAGAACATGTTCCAATGTTAGAATTCAAGAATTTGAAAGAGACAGAGTGAGAAAACACAAGTGAATCAAGCCTACTTGCAAAGATACATCGGGTCAAAAAAGCAGAAGCTGCTATCTAAAATAAATCCCTCAGCTCCAGAAACATACCGTATATACTCGAGTATAGGCCGACCCGAATAAGCCGAGGCACCTAATTTTACCACAAAAAAACTGGAAAGTTATTGACTCGAGTATAAGCCTAGGGTGGGAAATGCAGCAGCTACCGGTAAATTTCAAAAATAAAAATAGATACCAATAATGTTTTTGAATATTTATTTCAAAGAAAAACAGTAAACTAGCGGTGTATTCAATGAATACTTCACTCACCTCATGATGCTGATGTCCCGCTGTGATGATGATGTCCCGTGCAGCCGCGGGAGCGATGTCCCGCCTCCTATGACACACGGCACAGTGATTCCTATCATTGGATCACTGTACCAGAGGAGGTGGGACATCGCTATGTGGCTGCTTGCCATAACAAGGAGGAGGTGGGACATCGTTGCAGAGCGGCAGGAGGGGGAGGAAGGGGAAGCGTAAGACAGCCCTGCATTACATTAGAACGTGAGGAGGGGGGATGGTGCGGTGCGCGCTGCGCGGCAAACTGACACAGAGGGAGGGGAAACCACAGGGGCACTGGGCCATTCACGAGTGTCACCCAGCGGCATGGCCCCGCCCCTTTTTCTCCTCCATTTCGGGCAAATTTTTCACTGACTCGAGTATAAGCCGAGGCGGCTTTTTTCAGCCCAAAAAGTGGGCTGAAAAACTAGGGCTTATACTCGAGTATATACAGTATTTCACAATGCATCATCTTGGCATTCCTCTGAAAAACAGAACTGTCTTTCTCTCTTCCTGGTTTTTAAATAGATTTAGCCTTCTAGCAACTGACATCATGGCTTCAGGGAACAAAGCACCATGTTGCAATCACCGTTCTTTTAAATCAACAGTGACAGCAATAAGCAAGGATGAACAGCCAAAGCAATGTAGCAACTTTCCTGTGAAGGGTGCCGGTATCTCATAGAAAAATAGAAATTTCTTGCTTTTAACTACTGCAAACTATTTGCAACCAAAATAAGAATTATGGAACTGAGGTTATTATAGTTATCATGTGCTTGTAAATATGAAAAGAAATCTACAGCATTTTAAGAATTCTGGCACGAGTTGATGTACTTTAGTTTCCAATGCCTTCTTTATGTGAATTTAGCATAAAGAAGGGTTTCAAATGAAATAAATCAGCATATTTATACTACATAGACTGCACATGTTATCATTCAGCATCCTTGGCATTTTCCAGGATCATTCCCTATGATGAACTTGTTTTGTCTTCAAAAATATGCGACCAAATCCCCCCCCCCACCTCCAAAGCTGGCTGAAACATTTGCATACGGTTGTACAGACAGAAAATTCAATATTCATAAACCAGAATGGCATCTTAAGCAAACTGTACCATCTGTGGACCCTTTTATTCACTATGTTATACACATATTAGACAAAAGCATTGCAAATATGCATAAGACACTCATTTGCCTTCAGTGACAGGTCAGGGCTTCCATTGTGGTAGGGAAACAACACATGACAAAAAGATGGAGCATAAACTGCTCTAGAGAGTACTTTGTAATTATGATCAGAATAAAAACTATTCTGTGACAGTCATTAAAGTATTGGAACCTCATTAGTGACATTGGACCAGTTGTCCAAACAAGAGGGTTCTTAAGAATAAGAAAGGGAAAATAAGGTGGTGTTACAACAGGTGCTAGGGATGGTAAACAAAGCAATTCAAACTGTATATTATAACCTTTTAATGGAATAACAAAAGTATAAGAATGGCAAAGAGAAAGAATACTATGTGAATGTATACCTATAATTGTATGTAAGAGAATAAATGACAGTAAGAATATAAAGCACAATATAGGTAAACAATATTTGGTTATAAATAGCTAAGTATAAATAAATATAGAATTGTACATAAAATGGATAACGATTAAGGGGACCATGAATGCAAGATAGAAAGGTATAGAAGGGAAAACACTAACTGCAAAGAAACCGATACGGAACTGCTGTATGATATATGATGGAACTTCTTGTTCCTATGTTGTTTTAAGTCATGTGTTTGTTTTTGTTGATGTGTTTATGTGTTTAAAATAAAAAAATTAAAAAGAATAATATACAGAAAAGTATTATAGCACATTTATTCTAATATACAAGTATGACCTTTCCCTAACTTCCAATCCATCCCAGAAAACCTTCCCTAAATATTAACATGCTGCCATAACAAATAAGCACCTCTGTTGTTGTATATAGTAAAGTGATATTGTTCTGTCTTCTACCATTCATTCTTTCCTCCCAAATTTAAAGAATAACCAACAAAATCATGTTTTTAAAGAACACCAACAAAAAACATGTTTCTAAATGATACTTTGTTCCCTCCCATCCCTGGATTTTTCAGAATGAGTTTGGCTTTCTTGGCCACATTGGATTCAGAAATTATTGTTCCAGAGTAGTGATTATCACTCCCATATCCTAGGATCCCACAACAAGGTTTGGATGGTCTGAAAATAGATCCCAGAGGGCTAAGTTCCTCTACTACAGTCCCCATAAATCCTTGCTGTTGATCAGGCTGGTTGGATTAGGCTGGTTGTAGCACATTTTAGAGAAGCCCAGATATATATATATATATTTGTTATTTATACTTCCTTGCCCCTAAAGTAAAATGCTACATGCTCACAGAGAACAATTCATAAAGCTACCATGAGACCCCTGTTATCCAAAGTCAAGAAAGGAGTATAGAGATCTATTTCATTACATTTTGATTAGTCTCACATTATTTTTTTAAAAAACATGAGTCAGTTTTTAAGCCTGCCAAATAAGACCGTCAAATATTGGCACCTTCATGGTTAACGCTGAGTTCACTATTTAGCTGAGGCTGTTTCACCTAGGAGACACTTTGAAATTATTTTCTGACAGCTTCTGAAGCGATTAAAAATACAAAAAAACGAAGCAGGGACTAAATCAATGACAAGCATTTTGGTATCTCTCTCTCCTGCATAGTGAAAAGGCCAAGGGCTATTTAATATTCACTCATCTGCCAAGATGTGCCCATCTAATCAGGTGTGACTGAGTAACCATGAAATTTTAGAGTGCCATCAAGCTGTCTTTAGACAGCAAGATTTTTTCCCCCCTCGTCTTTTGTGTGGTGTGTGAAGAAGACCAGTCACTGCTGTAGTTGCTTGATAAGCTCCCTGTTGACCCCAGCAAAGTAGCATTTGCTGCATGAAAGTTTCAGTAATTTATGTGATTGGTGCTAGAGAGTCACTTTGACAGACTCCTTTTTTAAAAAAAACGCAGACCAAAAATGTGCATATTGAGTAACAGAATTGTTTTTATTGTATTTTTGAGATGAGTATTATAGACAACTATACAGTAAAGCATTGTTCTAAAAACTGAACTAAACACGACAGTAAACAAAAAAGAAACTTGCAGGAGAGCAAGAGCCAGAGTAGCATAGGAAAAAACTGGATTTCACCTCAGATATGAGGTGAAAAAAACTAATGTTTTTTTAGGAAGCCCACTGTCTCCCTCACAGTCAGTGCATCCCTTGCTTCTTTTTTTTCTTTTTTAAGTATACTTAGCCCAAAAATATCTTAATTTTTAATTAACATGTAAAATTAATTTTAAATCTTAATTTTAAACCTTTTTTCCATGACACGGTTCCAAGCAGAGGTGGGTTCCTACCAGTTCGCACCTATTCGGTAGAACCGGTTCGTGAAATCTACCGAACCGGTTAGAAGAGGTTCCACCAGTGGACCTGGAAAGCAGGCCACACGGACAGAAGAGGTTCCAAAAGTTTTGGAAACCCACAACTGGTCCTTGGATATGATTATTCTACACTATCATGCTCATATTTATAAAACTCAGTGCCTCTGTGAAAGGTAAGGATGACTACTGCGTTTGTGGTGCAACCAGAACATTGCGTGTGTTGAAGTTGTTTTAACGCAAACCAAAGATGCCTTTTAAAAAACAAGTTTACATCCTATTCTTATGCATGCCAGTGCTGTGTGGGAGGTAATTTAAGGTGGTTCTGACAAGTGTCGTCGGCATCTTCATATCCGGTCACATGGGTGGCAAGCCACACCCACAAAGGAGGCCACACCCACAGAGTAGGTTCGAACAAATTTTGAAACCCGCCACTGGTGTGAGGGTATGTTATGCTCCACATCTTTCTCATTTCTCACAGAGGCAAGACTTGAAGTAGAACTTCTGAAGATATCTTCACAGAATGAAGAAAATCATGCCCCTATGTTATCTCCAGGCCGTATCATACATTAGGATCAAACTGAGAATATAGGAAATGCCTTCAACTGATTTAGGGCTGACCATCCATCTAGCTTATTAAAAATATCGACATTCTGGCAGCTACTAACCACAGTTCGGGGAATACTTTTTCAGACGCAGGCAATTGAATATAAGTTTTCTGTTTGCAAAAAGTCTGAATAGTTTATTCTGTTTCTAATCTAGAGTCTAGACCAGTGATGGCGAACCTATGACACGCATGTCAGTGCTGACACGCGTAGCCATTTGGGGTGACACGCACAGGATTTCATGCGATTCATCCTCGGCTCCTGCACGGCCGCCGAGGATGAAAGAATCTGTGCTGGAGGAACGGGGGGGGCGGGACGTGTGATCTCCCCCGCCCACACTCACTTACTGTATCGCCGCCGCCCCTTTCTGAGCGCAGGGGCTGCTGGTAAGGCGTGCGTGCCGTGCGCACACACGTCATCAGCGCGGCGAGGGAGGACCCGCAGGAGAGGAGCGCGGGGAACAGTGATTAGAACAGTGCACGCCTCTCTCCAGTCAGGCCGGCACAGAGAGTCTACTCCTGTACTGGGACTGTCGGTTACGACCGCACCACAGCAGGGAACAGCGGAGTGCCAACGGGAACTGTGAGCGCCATTAGCAGCCCTCGCGTCACTAGGAATATTCATAGCAGGGGCGGGCTGGAGCGGCATGTTGATGAGGACGTGGAGCTGGAAGCAGCCGACTCCACAGCCCTGGTTCACGGCACCCCAAACAAGTTCAATAATATCAAGGGCAACATACGAAATCGACTGATGAACAAAGAAGTTACTAAGCAGGTATGTTAAATAATTTGTTTTTGGTTTATTAAATACAATTATATATTGCAATTATACATTTTTGTAGTTTAAACTATAAATTGCGCAAAATTATGTTTTTGTCGAAGTGACACACAACGCGAGTTATGCTCGATTTTTGCCGATTTTTGACACACCACGCCAAAAAGGTTGCCCATCACTGGTCTAGACATACATTTTATTTTTATTTTTACAAATCTTTTCAAGGTTTTTGGAGGAATTGAACGAAGAAAGAATCACTCACATTTCAGAACAATCCAAAAATAATTGTGTGGTGCACAGCAGTTCCGTTAAATGCTACCACATTGAGACTTGGTATTTACTAATATCAAATAGAGCTCCCCCCCCCCCCCGAACAAAATCAGCAGCACAGTCTTCAGGGGAATGCAAAAAAAATATTCTGATCTATAGCTACCTTTTCTATAAATAGAAAGTCAGCAAAACTATTAGGTGTTAAACCCAGGGAAACTGCCAAGGAAAATAAACATGGCAAAAGTTATTTTAAGGGAAGAAGATACTGGGAAGGAACAGGACAGTGTGACAAACATGTTCTCTGTGTATAAAAGTAGAATATTTAAAGGAATAGGATTCTTTTTTAATATATATGGATACCAAAATTAGATGTGGAACAAAGAATGCTAGATTATGGCAGAGGGTAAAATTTTCAAATTTCTCACAAAGGTGCAGATTAAGATGCCTGCAATTAAAACTGAAATCTGAGAGAAAATCCTCACCAAAAGGTTTTTATGGCTATATATCACAATTAATGAAATGTTCCTAGAATGTAATGTTTATTCAAGTTTAATTTCCTTTGAAGATTAAACCTGCTGAATTAAATTAGTTAGATATCAATCTGTATCTAATTTTGGTGACTATGTTTATTCATTATTTCAACCATCTTTCCCAATGATAATCCACAGTTATTCCAATGACCCTCCAGTGATGTCCTTGATCCTGTCCATCCACCTTATCCATTGTGTTGTTCATCCCTTAATCTTCTCCAACATAATTGTTTTTCTAGTCAACAATCTGTATCAAATACAACAGTTTCTGCTTGCTGGTCATTGCCATAATGAAACAACCAGTCTTTAATTGGTCTAAAATAGATAAACTTTCTGAAATGCCCAAACTGACTTCTTTGATCAGAGAAGAAACATTATCTACATTTATTGCTGACTGAAAACCTCTTATAGACTTTTTTGCGTGAAACAGAAAAAAAATGAATTTATGATTTATAGCTTGGCTGATTACAAAGAATAGATTATATAATTTTTTTAATTTTTTTATTTTGAATATTTAGCTGTTTTCTTTCTTTTTTCCCCTTTTCTTACTTTATTTTACTTTCTAGTAGCTTTTATTTTATTTTTTAATTTTATATAAATAGATAGATTGGCTCTTCTTACTGACTCTGCAAAAGTCTACAAATCTATGAGGCAAAGTTGTTTATCTTTATTTTCTCATTCTTTCTTAATATTCAGACTTCAAAGTCATATATTACCAAAATTACCATTAAAGACAATTGCTTTAATTATTCTTAACCTTATACAAATATCCTTCTTTTGTTACCTTGTTTAAGATTATCATCACCTGCTTCTATAGGATTAATCTTCATTTCTGTAGTTCATCATTTTTATCTATTTTTGAGTCCAACCAAAGTAAACTATTTATCACATTCACTTCTTCAACATCAATTTTAAGTTCATTCAGTATCCTGATTGACATGACATTTGGTTTCTGAACATTTAATATTATACCAGATGTTTAACATTCAGTATTTACTTTCATAATAAGCTCATCTAAGACTTCTTTATTTTCAGCTAACAAAGTGGTATCTGCTTATCACAAATTGTTATAATTTGATTGCAGCAATCACCTCTCCTAATTATGTCATTCTGATTATATTTTCCCCTGTAGAAATTGAACCATCATGGGGAAATACACATTGTTGTCATATTCCCTTCCTAATCTGAACCACCCTGTCTCTTCAAACTCAATTCCTGCAGTAGCTTCTTTTTTGAAAGGAATATTCCCTCAGACAAATAATTAGATTAGGTGCATCTATTAGCCTCAATGTGTCTCAATCAAAAGCCTTAGTTTGTTCAGTGAAGCAAAGCTAAACCTTCTTATTTTATCTCCAATATCTATTTTATATTAGCTCTCTCACCTTATGTTCTCCCATCTTCTCCAAAAACTGTTCATTTGGCATTTCTTTGCTTATGCAAGACTATAGTTTTCTTAATAAGAACTCAACTAACTTAGCTTATAGACGAACTAGTACAGTGATGGCAAATCTATGACATGCGTGTCAAAGGTGATATACAACAATCATTTAGGTAACATACAAGCATTCCCCATTCCTGACTACTGTTCGCCAAAACATAGCCCATTTTCATATGATTATTGGTGGCTGCAGAAGCATGCAGGAATAAGCTGTGCTCTGCAAGTTGCACAAGAGGGCTTGCGTGACCTCTGAAGCTTCCAAAAAATCATGTGAAAACGGCATGTTTTTGCCTGATTTTCAGTGGCCACTAAAGTGCATGCTCCAATGTTACTTCAATAATAAATGTGTTATGGCTAACTGCGGCACGCAGAACTTATGCACAATATTGGAAAAAAGAAAATACACCATCAGAGCTAGATATAATCAGAAGGCCTGTGCAGAAGCAGATAGGCTCACTCTTGAACTTAAAAATAAAGGGGAATCAGAATATTTTGAAGTCTGGGACAGATTTTATGATTGGTATAAGACAAGGTAACAAGACTGGAACAAACTGTATATATTGTGATTGGACAGAAGGATAGACAATGTATTAAGTAGGCTAATTGTTAATGGTTGAGACTAGCTGTATATAATGTGAATGTATGGTCACTTCGACTTCCCGGTACCGCATTGTTTTAAATGTAAAAATAATAAAAATATATTCCCCCCCCAAAAAAGAATAAATGTGTTATACAACCCAGAGCAGCCATAGATAAGCTCCAATAGTCAACAGAAAGAGAACACCGCCTGGAGATAAGTGGCATATGGCAGATCCTGGAACTGCTGGGCCACATGGGCAATCACACCATTCCCCAAGGCTCACACATCTTGGGGAACAGCACTAGGCAGCCATTTTGAGGGGAAGAGGTGGCACTAGGGCTGATGTTGAGGTCTGGGCTTTAATTTCAAACCCAGCTTTGGTGCTGCCATCAAGTGCCACTGTTCAGGCTGGCCTAGATGGGCATGGGAAAAGATAGAGAATTTATTGGGGGGGGGGTATTCTGGGGGAGGGGAGGGTTGACATGGCAGCAGAGACAGGCATTTTCTGAATTTATCACACACTGACAAAAGATTCACCATCACTGAAACTAGTGAAATAATTCAGTAATTTGCACATTCTTTTGCTTCTCCCCTCTTCAATATAAGCGTAAACTCTGATCATTTCCTCTCTTGGCATAACTAGCTCCATATTTCTTGTCATAAAGATGCTAGCCTTTTAAATGATTCTTCTCCTTTAGCTTCATTCATTTCTATGGGTGTTTTGTCTATCCTGATGCTTTCCCGTGACTGCTGTTCTATTGCTTCTTATACTTCATTTCTTAATTGAATCAGCTATCTAAATGTTTCAGTCATTCTTCAGATATATTTGTAAAGTGTTTCAATATAATCTTATCTTCCTTTAATCTAATTTACCTTGATTAGAACTCTTTCACAATTCCTAAATAGCTATATTTAGCTATACATTCCAATGATTTTTCTTAAATGCATTTCTTATTATATTATTATTTTGACTGATTTGTTGACATTTTTGGCTGAGATAGCTTTCCTTGTCTTTTCCTACATGTTATCAAAAGTCTGTGTTCAGTTATCTTATATCTGTCTTCTTCCTCAAGGCTCTATCACTCAAAGCCTATCACAATAGTTTATCCTGAAATCTACTTAGATATTTTTCCTCTTTGAAATGTTGAGAATATTTTTTTTCACTTCAATATTTACCATTTCTCCTGCCTCTTTCTATAATAATTTCTTGGGTGCTCTCTCTCATAAGGCAAGTGCCCCAAATCAGTTTCTTTTAACTACTCTTATATTCTGATTGTACTAAATGTCTAACAATGCTGGCATAGTTATCTTTTTTAATTTTGGGGGTCAGTCCTTATGTTTGATATCAGGGGAGGCAGGAAAGGCAGGGCCTCACCACTGTCATCATGAAAAGAAAAAAAATGTAAAAGGAAAAAGGCTGAGGTAGTTGCTGCCAGAGTAGCAGTGGATGACTCTGCTTAGTGCTTAACTGTTTAAAAAAGCCTGTAAAAGAAGCAGACTCTAGAAGAGAATATGAATAATTCAGTGACGTGCGGTGAGGTTTATGGCTGGTGAGGCAAGCGGACAAAAGCCGCCCTATGTCTGCCGCCCTATGTCTGCCAGCGCCGGGGCGAGGTGGCATGGCTTTAAAGTCCCGGCGCCGCGCCGGCCATAGAGCGGGACACATCCCGCTCTATGGCTGGCACGGCAGCAAGGCTTTAAAGTCCTGGCGCTGCGCCGGCCATAGAGCGGGATGTGTCCCGCTCTATTCCCGGTGCCGCACCAGGAAGCCCTGGCCCTGGCCGACAGAGGGCAGCAGACATAGGTCGGCTTTCGCCCGCTTGCCTCACCAGCCATAAACCTCACCACACATCACTGAATTATTCATATTCTCTTCTAGAGTCTGCTTCAGAAGTGTCCTGCTTAACCGGATTGCACTTCTCCATTTTTTCCCCATCAGACATTGCCTGCCATGTTTTGTTTCATTACCTCAGCCCAGCCCAGCAAGGATCCTAAAACGGAATCTGAATTGTTTGCAACTTTGCTCCCACAACATTCATATGTCTCAACACCTCTGATCTTATTCTATTTTGAAATGATTTTTTTTTTGAAATTCTTCTGCTTTCACAATAATTTCACAACTCAGTCTTCCTTTGCAACATAAATGACACTCTTAGTTTTGCCTTTGGCCTTTACTCATCTGATGTTGCTTGATGGATCTGTTTTTGTTACCATAAGTCAGAGCCCTGGACTCTCTGAGATTGTCTTGGTAACATGACAAAAGTACCTCCAACTCATTTGACTATCAATACTGAAAAATGCTCAGTGCCTGTACTAAAAAGGACAATGCAAAGTGATGCAGGGGAGGATACAGTGGACAACTGCAGGGTGATTATCAGAGGTGGGTTCCTACCAGTTCGCACCTATTCGGTAGAACCGGTTCGTCAAATCTACCGAACCGGTTAGAAGAGGTTCCACCAGTGGACCCAGAAGCAGGCCACACCTACAGAAGAGGTTCCAAAAATTTTTGAAACCCACCACTGGTCCTTGGATATGATTATTCTACACTATCATGCTCCTATTTATAAAACTCAGTGCCTCTGTGAAAGGTAAGGATGACTACTGCGTTTGTGGTGCAATCAGAACATTGCGTGTGTTGAAGTTGTTTTAACGCAAACCAAAGATGCCTTTTAAAAAACAAGTTTACACCATATTCTTATGCATGCCAGTGCTGTGTGTGAGGTAATTTAAGGTGGTTCTGACAAGTGTCGTCGGCATCTTCATATCCAGTCACATGGGTGGCAAGCCACTCCCATCCGGTCACATGGGGCAGCAAGCCATTCCCACAAAGGAGGCCACACCCACAGAATAGGCTCGAACAATTTTTGAAACCCACCACTGGTGATTATAGGATTTTAATTCAAGACTGGGATTGGACCACAGGAGTTTTATCAAAGCACACAGGCAGTGCCTTAATTTTAGAGCTACATTTTATGACCTATTTTGGATAAGAAGGTTTCTAAAAGTAAATCTCCTATTAAATGCCAAGGGATAGTTTCCAAGCCCTTAGGTATGATATCCTTTTACATCTAATTAAATTTGCCAGCATATCTTTGCAGTATGGTTACATATTCTGTGCAACTGCCAAGAGTTAGCGAGGAAGTTAAGTTTGCTAAAATGATGCTGTGTGTCAGCAGTAGCAGAAATAAATCTAAATTGCTATTTTTAAATATCTAAAGCATCCCCATTGAAGTTTGCTTGTGAAATCACATATTTACTGAAGTGTCATTTCCATGGCTAAGGAAACCAATTGTGTATTCTGCTATACTTTATGGAAACTTTTATAAAGCCTGAAGATTAATTTAGATTTTCCTGTAACATTTTTATATCCTCTATTTGCTTAAGCTCGCCTTTAGTTCTTGTTTATTTTTCCCCCCATATTGCTGGAGAGAACAGAGTGCCATAGCACCACAAGCTAAAATCATTTACATCCCTCGTGCTTACAGCTGTAATCCCCCTCTGTATTTGGTTAAAAAAGGAAGACATGGCCAACATCAAGAAGCTGCTTTATCAGGCAGAGTGTGGAAAAAAAATCATGGGAGAACCGTGCATGTTCCATGCGCAGTTATTTTCATGACAATGTAGAAGGAGAAATGGGTTGGTCTGTTTCTGACTGATTTTTTTTAGCTAAAATTCAGAAAGAGGTTTGAACTAGCAAATTTTACTCAAAGGCAAAAGGTTTCTCTTTTCGAGTTGCAGCTCATTTCTTCAGGTGTACATCAGGTATACAATGAAATGGGCTACAGCTCACAAAAGCTTATGCCTTTTAATTGTAGGAAGTTAGCACCCATCCATGTCCTAGAAAAATGAAATATGTTAGGAAACATGAAAAGGGCAGAATATTTCCTCCTAAAAGGGCGGCAGAAACTCACACCCCCCCCCCCCCAGCTTTGTCAATGGCCATTAAGGACTGAGCCACCTCATCTGCAACACAAAAGACATGGCCTCCAGGGCATAATAGGACCCATCTAGCAATAAAAACCCACCACATGGGACCTGGGAAGATTATATCACTCAGCAAGGCTCAGCCAAGCTTGGGACACAAGACAGCCTACAGAGTTCCCGCTGCATGGCCCCATGGGAGTCTGACAACCAATCAGAATACAAGCTCAAATTCAAAAGCCCAGAGAGGGCATAAAACCCAGGAACTCTCAGCATATCTTCCCTTCTTTGTTCAAGATCTTCAAAGCATGTGATCCCCTTTTTCCCAGAACCTCAAACCATGTGGTCCTGTCCACCATTAAAACCATCTTTCCAAACAGCCTCCATGTTTCCAGTGTCTTTCTCCCCACATGGAACTGAACCCAGGTGAACATTTCTTCCAACAGAATAAAATGTGTTAGCTGGGAAAAAATGCTTCTAAATTCCTCCTGATTTGTGATTACTTTCATGGCATTTGTTCTTAACTGCAATCTTCAACTTTCCTGTGCAAATATGAAATGTATGCATGACATTTCATTCTCTTGACCTCATTTATTCTTCTGTCCTTTCTTCCTAACCCAATCATCATGTTGTCCTTAGTGATGAAAGAAATGTCCTGGGTTCGGCTCCAAGTGGGGAAAAAAGACACTGGAGACATGGAGGCTGCTTGGAAAGATGGTTTATTGTTGGACAGGACCACATGGCTTGAGCCCTGAACAGAAAAGGTGATCACATGCTTCAATATTGGTGGAGATGAAGAGAAAGGCTGAGGGAGGGGCTTGCTAGGCTTTTTATAATCTGTTCAGTCCCACCTCTCTGTTTCCTGTTCCTGTGTAAGAAATGTATTCTGATTGGTTGTCAGGCTCCCATGGGGCCATGCAGGGGCAACTCTCTAGGCTGCATTTTGAATCCAGGTTTGGTTGAGTTCTCAGATGCCATGTGGTCAGTTGGGGCCAATATTATCATGCTTTAATCCCATCCCCCTTGGGGCTGCAGTGGAGAAGTCTTTATTATGTAAAGGGACTAGCTTGGCCTTCTGAATGGCCCATTGACAAAGTGGGGATGGGCAGGAAGCTACAGGAAGCTATTCGGTCTTTTAAAAGGTGTTTCTTCTACCTTTTCAATATTTCCTAGGATATTTCATTTTTCTGGGAGAGGGCTGGGTGATAACTTCCTACATCAGTCTAAGTTCAAAGTGCAGACTCATTGTAAAAGCTATTTGTCAATTCATTGAGGGCAGGGAGAAGATGATGTTGAAAAAAAATGGGTCCACCAAGTAAGTATAATCTTTATTGTCATTGTACTTAAATACAACAAAATTGGTATTGTTATACCTTCCAAATTCTTGTTCTTCCTTTGTCACTGCTTGGTTCAATTTTACCCCTTGTGCCACTTCCTAGTCTCTTTGAAAAAAATGTGGCCTTAAATAGATTAAATGTTGCCCACCCTTTTAACATGCAATTGGAACCAACATAGCATTGATGAAGTGAGAAGAAACAAGCTGGAGTGGTCCATAAGCTTAAATACTAACTATGCTCTCAGCTAAAACAGGGGCACAAGAAACCTAAAACATGGTACATTTGATATGCTGCAGGAGACATATGGATTGCATCGGGGATAACCTAAAGACATTGCTCAGGAGGAGGAGGACTCTACAGAATAGCAGCCTGAGCCAATCATTGCTGAAAGAGTTTGAGCAAAATCAGACTTTGGTGTACATACAGAGTGATAACAATGGACAGGACTTGATAATGTAACATACATGCTCCAATGTGTTTAAAAAAAACAAGGTTTAGGAGCTGTTAATCTGTTGAATGCTAAAACAAGCGTGCAGCTTTTAGGGAGTTTTTTTTTTAACTGATTTTTTTTTTTTTAATGTGGTAAGCTAGATATGGTGTTTTTAACATTTGGAATAAATTTATGTGTTTTTCTGCCGCAAGGCTACAGTAAGCTTAGCGGGAAGCCTCAAACAGAACAGATGGCATTTTCTTCAAATAGAAGCAAACAACCTTGAGACAACATTTCCCTTCTCCATAAAATACACCATAAGTATTCCCAACCCTGACCCGGTTAGAAAAAAAATAAAATAAAATTTAGCAAATTTCAAGTCATAACAAGCTAAATGCTTGCAAATGTAGGCAGGTGTATTAAAATATGTCAGGCTGTTTATCTATCTAGCCAAATGCTGCCAACTTTGATTGACAGATGCTCCTTGGACCCTCAGTAAAGAAAGATCATCCAATGTCCAAACCATTAAAATAGCAATACCTTCAATCGAATATACTCCCTTCAAAGCAGGTGGGATACTTCTGAATCCTGCTCTTTACTGAGGAGAGCTGGATTCATTGCAAATCCAAATCATAAAATAAAATGCCTCTAAAGCCAAGGCCTCCTTGTGAAGTACTGTGAACCCATTACCATGGCAACTCCACTGCACTGTACAGTAGAATCCATTTTAAGGCAGTACAGTAGAAGCCACTTTAAGGCACTACATGCTGTATCTTAACAGAACACATACTCTGAGGGGTGTTTAGGGATGTCTTACCCCCTACAGAATATTTTTCATAGAGTAAATCATCTGTGTACCAAGTTTGGTTGAAATTGCTTGAGGCATTCCAGAGTTATGCTGGAACACACACACACACACACACACACACACATATATATATATGTTGTATCTGTGCTGATAAATAAATAAAGGGAGACTAGTATAGATCTATTTCAAGCTATTTAGCTCTCATCAGCTAGCCATACCCTTACTGGGATTAGAACCTGTGCTGTGTTGCATCTTAGGCAGATGTGTTAACCATTAAGCCACAGAGTTCTTCTCCTTATCAGCTGAGCCAGGGAGAAAGGTATATATTTAAAGTCACAACCCCTGGTATGCCCAAATATGGGAGGAAGTTCACTGCTTCCATTATATATATATATATATATATATATGAGAGAGAGAGAGAGAGAGAGAGAGAGAGAGAGAGAGAGAGAGAGAGAGAGAGAGAGAGAGAGAGAGAGAGAATGAGAGAGAGAGAATGAGAGAGAGAGAGAGAGGGAGGGAGGGAGAGGGAGAGAGATTAAATGTATATGCGGCCCATCTTACTGTCCAAAGAACCGTAACAAAGCTTTATCATCAGAACAATTTGGATAACTCATCATCACATGATCTTTTGACTCTATAAATTTCTATTTCTCTGCTAAATCCCAGAACAAATCTTTCTTTGCAATAAATAAGTGTTACTTATGTCTCTTATTTAAACAGTAGCTTTTATAGTTTTTTTTTTGTCATTATTCCCTGGGTCTCCAACACCAATTTGCTAGAGGAAGCATCCTTTTACTATTAAATAACTTACTGAATATATGGAAGTTGTAAATTGCATAAAGCAAAGCATTAGCCTCAAAGCTTTTGAATTCTATACAAAATATATATACAGAACATTTTTAAAAAGCAGGTTGATGCTATAAGGAGATATTTACAAAAAAGGATTTTCACAAAAAGGAATCTTGGGAGGCAGCTTCTGCAGTACATCTATGGCAATCATTTTGCTGAAATACTCATATCATGCTCTTAGAATTCCAATGAAATCCCTCTACCAAAGTTGAAAAGCCATTCACTCATTAGTCTGTGTAGACCGAATAGACCTCTGCCCTGGCATTAATTCAAGTTAGCCATTCTTGCAGCTCATTGCAGTCCAGAAGACAGATTAGTTGTGGATCTAAACCACTTTGTGCTCTGTACAGGGGTGGGTTCCTGCCCGTTCTAACCTCTTCCACAAATCTACAGTGCCATTTAGAACTGGTTCCAGCTCCCACCCCGCGCCCATCCGCACATCATCAAGATGAAGAACAAGAGGAGGAATTCTGGGAGTTGAAGTCCACAAGTCTTAAAGCTGTCAAGTTTGAACAGTCCTGGGGTTTTTTTTCCTAAAGGGATAGGGGCACAAGGGTCTTGTAACTTGAAATGCAAGAGTGCTTCAAATGCCAGAGTTTCTGAGCCAACATTTTGATTGCTAAGCAAGAGCGTTGTTAAGTGAGTCTCACCACATTTTACAAGTTAGCCATACCAGTGACGTGCGGTGAGATTTATACCTGGTGAGGCTCAGCTGGGCATCCTTTTGCGAAGCAGCTCAGCAGGGCAGCGGTCGGCCTCGGCGGGAGGGGGGGGAATTTGCATCGCGGGAGCAGCCAAGTGCCCGGGTCTGCAGCAAAGGCACTTGGCGGCTCCCGCGATGCAAAGTGCCCCGCAGCCTCTGATGCTGCAGCCCGCCCGCTGCCCCAGCCTGCTTCTCCAGGCACCGCTGCTGGAAGTCCCGGATCTTCCCTGGGGGAAGGCTGGGTGAGAAGCGGAGCAAAGCTTCTCCGTGGCCTCCCGGCGCTGCGCAGAGGCTCTTGCAGGAGCACGTGCCAGCAGCTGGCGGTCTCGCAGCCGGGGCCACTCCGGGCCGCCGGCCGCTGGCACACGCTCCTGCGAGAGCCTCTGCATAGCGCCGGGAAGCCACGGAGAAGCTTCACTCCGCTTCTCACCCAGCCTTCCCCCAGAGGCGATCCGGGACTTCCAGCGGCGGAGCCTGGAGAAGCAGGCCTGGGTGGCGGGTCACTTTGCATCGCGGGAGCTGCCAAGCGCCCAGGTCTGCAGCAAAGAGCCAGCCTCCTCCTTCTCGCCCACTCCTCTCTCCTCTGAAGCACACCGCGACCAACATAAGCGTGCTCAAGAAGACATGATTCGCTGCTTGCAGATCAGGAGGCGGGAGAATTAGTGCCTCTTTTCCATCTGAACTTCTTTGCCTTTTAACTCTTTCTTAACTTTTAGAAGGCGAAAAATTCCTTATGGAAAAGAGGCCCTGAGTTCTCTCGCCTCCTGCTTTGGTTAACACTAAGCAGACACCAAGCCACTGTGACCTGGAATCTGGTAGCAACTATCTTGGCTTTAATTATTTAAAAAAAATATTTAAATTTCTTTCTTTTTCCTGAGGAGACTGGTGAGGCTTCGCCTCCCTTGCCTCTAATGACTGCACATCCCTGAGCCATACCCACCCAGTCACATGGCTGGCAAGCGACTCCTACCCAGTCTCATGGCCAGCAAGCCACTCCCACAAAGCAGGCCACACCTACAAAAGAGGTTCTAAAAAATGTTGAAACCCACCACTGGCTCTGTAGCATCTGCAGAGTGGCGAGTGGGGCAGAGGAGGATTATAGAAAGAAAGGTTTTAGTGTCAGCAGCATGATCAAAGACCTACCACTTTTGTGTGTGCCACAGTGTTGCATGTACACCTACCAATGACTGGTCACAGGGTGGCAATTGCCATTCTGACTTTGTTGACACTTCCTCCAAGGTATCACCCCTGGGGATGCATGCCAGTTGGGTTCATGTCAAATTTCAACTGAATTTTGCAGGAATTCCACCAGCGCAAGACTTTAGCTCATTCACCCTATGCATATTGTCATTTTTGTATGCATTCAAAATCCATTATGGTAACTGTTGAAAGGAGAAGTGGGGAAGCCATTCTGAAACTACATAATTCACAATCTCAAATGATAGGGATGATTTGAGAGTAAATCAATAGTATAATAGTAAATCACTTGACCACTGAGTGGTGGTTCTAGGAAGAACTATGATACATTTTCCCATCAGATCTGGTCTATACTACTAGTATGCTGTTTAATAGTTAGTTTAGGTTAAAAAGTCTCCTATGTTGTCTGTGAATCTAGTCTTATGTTTCTGTGTTGTAACATTCTGCCCTGGAATCCTACTTAATGTTCTTCCATCTAAGTGTTACTTGGAAAATTCATTTCGGCTACACACACACACACACACACACACACACACACACACACACACTCATGATGAAAAAATGCTCTGTGTAGAACTATGTTGTAACTATGGTAACAACAAGAAGGGGGGAGCTGCCCATCATAAATATATAAACCATCCATTTAGAAAAGATTTCTTTGTAGCAATGGTTGATCTGTGAACACTTCAGTCACGGGCAGAGGCAGAATGGTTCTCATAGAATTGGTATTTCATTGTTCCCAGTTTTTTTTTAAAAAATTCCTGAATGCATGCTGAAGATAAACATTTTCTTCTCCTTTTTTTTTAAACTATGCAAAGCTCTGTTGATACTGAGTGAAATTCCAGCAGCTACCAACCATGGGAAATCTGAAAATGTGGATTCAGATTAACTTCCCATATCATTTTTTTAAACTGAAATTAGATTGATCACTTTGTAATGTTGACTCTCCTATTTTCACACCTCATCAGAACAAAATCTCTATATTGCTAAAACTCTTGTTTCTATAACTGGGTGAAACAATACCTCACAGGGCAAGTATTTTTAAACCAGGGTACTCATATGGACTAACATACAGAATCTGTCCAAAATCTGAGACCCATGACTCCCAAAGGAATAAATGTCATTTATCTCTTTAAGATAATCACTCTTTCTCCTCAACTCACATGGGGTCTGTTGTGGGGAAAATAGGAGGAGGAAGGAGTATTAGGTATGTCTGACACATCTATCTATATATCTATATCTATATCTATATCTGTATCTGTATCTGTATCTGTATCTGTATCTGTATCTATATCTATATCTATATCTATATCTATATCTATATCTATATCTATATCTATATCTATATCTATATCTGTGTGTGTCTGTGTGTTCCAGCATAACTCTGCAACACCTTGAACAATTTCAACCAAATTTGGTACACAGATTACTTACTCTCTGGAAACAAGTACTGTAGGGATAAGACACCTGTAGCACCCCTCGGGGTGTGGGTTAAGATACAGCCTGTTGTACCTTAAAATGGATTCTACAGTACTGAAGTAAAATGGATTCTACTATACAGCGCAGTGGATGTGTTGACTATAATTGACTGTCCTGATGATAACTGACTATCCAAATCTTTGGCTGGTGTACACTAGGCTTATCATTCTCCTTTAAATTCAAAATGTCAAACTTATATTTTAAAAAGAAAGAGATTCTAAACCTTTGTTTTATTAAGCTACCATAGATTTATGAAATCCATCGGAAAGTTCCTAAAATAGTTCATTGTTTTTCAGCAGTGTTAAACGTCTTATCATAGTTGCCATTATAACTGAAAGATAATTAACCCAATTTCCTATTTTAATTAGGGAGCATGTATTTATCCTGCTGTATCACCTATATTACACTAATTATAATTAGTATAATTGTAATTGTCTGTCAAAAAGGAGAGATTTCTATTTTTTCCCAATTGGTTCCAATAATTAGGACTTCATATTTAACAATGGGTATTTTTCTGAACATCACTGCTATAAAGTCATTGTAGTGATGCAAAATGTTTCTATTGATTGAAATCTAATCCAAAATTTATCTCAAAAAAAAGTTTAGGCATGAGACACATGTCAATATTAAATCACCCCGTGAATTCTACCAAAGTCGGTACTATTCGCTCCCTCCTAAGCACTGGGGGATCAACTGGGTTTCAGAAAGGAATATTCTATCCAGATCTGTTTAGAGGAGGCATAACTAGAGATGAAGTTGGAAATTTTTGCATGCCAAAAGGCACTACACCACTGTGCTACCTAGTCCTTCTGGGAGAAGGTACTAAGAACTGTGGTGACTCAGTGGTTAAAATGCAGTATTACAGGCTAATTCTGCTGACAGCCAGCAGTTCGATTCTTACCGGCTCAAGGTTGACTCAGCCTTCCATCCTTCCAACCTTGGTAAAATGAGGACCCAGATTGTTGGGGCCAATATACTAACATTGTAAACCGCTTAGAGGGGGCTGTAAAGCACTGTGAAGCAGTATATAAGTCTAAGTGCTAAGTTACTGAAGTGTTAAGTCACCCTGTTGTACTGGGCCCACTCACTTGTCTCTTAAGTACTGTTTTCAAGACTGATCACTTCCAGGTATGTATGGTTTATCCATAGTGATTTTTACTGCTAAGATAAAGTGATGAAACATTTCTGTTCCCAGGCCTATGGGATCCCCTGACATTTTTTAGCCAAAGAACTCTTCTTATTTTCCAATTCCAAATGTGAGAGAAGAGAAGCCAGCCCGTAAAACTCCAAACACCCTACAAACCAGTGGTGGGTTTCAAAAATTGTTCGAACCTACTCTGTGGGTGTGGCCTCCTTTGTGGGAGTGGCTTGCCGCCCATGTGACCGGATGGGAGTGGCTTGCCACCCATGTGACTGGATATGAAGATGCCAACGACACTTGTCAGAACCACCTTAAATCACACACAGCACTGGCATGCAGAAGAATATGATGTAAACTTGTTTTTTAAAAGGCATCTTTGGTTTGCGTTAAAACAACTTCAACACACGCAATGTTCTGATTGCACCACAAACGCAGGAGTCATCCTTACCTTTCACAGAGTCACTGAGTTTTATAAATATGAGCATGATAGTGTAGAATAATCATATCCAAGGACTAGTGGTGGGTTTCAAAAAAAAATTTGGAACCTCTTCTGTAGGTGCGGCCTGTTTTCGGGGTCCACTGGTGGAACCTCTTCTAACCGGTTCGGTAGATTTGACGAACCGGTTCTACCGAATAGGTGCGAACTGGTAGGAACCCACCTCTGCTACAAACTCTATGAAACTGTTCTGAAATATTTGGCCCTGCCAGCTCAAATTACATTATGAATATCACAGGCAAGATTCTCAACAGCTAGGAAAACAAAGTGCAGCCCCCAAAAATATTATGCCATCATAAAAAGACCACCTGGCCACAAAGAAGAGCAAGGGGAAAACCACACCCTCACCAAAACTGGCAGGGCAAGCTGTTGTATATAAACAGAGAGCAAAACCCAAACTCACTAGCGTTGATGTTGCTATCTAGGTACATAATGAAACATTTGCAAGCAAACGACCAAACTCAGCCAGCATCAAGGACTCTAAAGAATAGCAAGCTCACATTAGATTGGAAGCAGCTCTGAGGTGAGGCGTTGAGGCACCAAGATTCTAACTGTTGTGAGAAACAAGCTTAATGCATTATATTTTGCTGTCTGTTAACAAAAGACAAGAGCTATAGAGAAACAAATAAGCATTGGCAATGTGTAAAGAAGGAAGATTGCTATAGTGCAATCTTAATTTGAGGAGGAAAAATTCTATTTCCTCATAAGGACAGTAATTAGAAGCAGGCAGATTGCCATAACATCAGTGGGATTTATTTCCTTATGCTAGTTGCCCTGCAGTAGAAATATTTTACTGAAATTCCTTGACTGGCATTTAGTTTCTTTAAGCCAGCATTATGTAGCATCACATATAGTTCAGCCCTTCAGGGAAACCCATGCTATGATGTTATTGTCGTAGTAACTACAGAAATGGTACAGCTCTGAGGCTTCATGTTTAACAAATGTTTACGGTTTCTCTATCCGCATTTTCCCATTGGTGGCCCAGTCTCTGAAACCTAAAACTCTAAATTCAGCAGTCACTGAAAGCTAATATTTCACTTCACATTCCTATTATTTCATGCTTCTTTCCCCTAAGATGTTTTTTTAAGTGGAATCCAAAGGTTTGGGAGGGTTAATTTTATCGTGTTGGTCCTGTAGTACTTAAAAAAGTTTAGAGGCATGTTTTTCAAACACTCAGAATCAGAATGGAGCTGGAAAATGAAAAATAGTTGCAAATTTCCACCGAATGACCTGGAATTCAGCACTATCCAATATACACCACTACTGGCAACTAATTCACTATTTCTTTCATTTGTACATCTTTGTCATTATAAGCCATAGAATAACCTACAACCAGTACCAAGGGCCTCTTTATTAATTTTCTTGAGCAGAATTTCCCCAGCTGATTTGTCCACTTAACCACTAATATTTCATCAGCCCAGCCAGAGGGGGGGAAACTCTCTTATCAAAGAACATTACAATTTAGTTGAAAAGTGACAAAAGCAGGTTTAATATAATTCCATTCAGAACAACTAGAAATTCTTTTTTTAAAGGCCTAATGCTAATCCTACAAGGCAAAATCACCTGCTTCTCTATTCCATTTCTGAAATGCCAGAGGAGACTTGCAGATGTGTCACAGCTACAGTATACAAAATCCTTCCGGAATATCAATTCGTGTAAGTAAGCAAGACCAAAAATGATCAAGAGGAGCAGAGAGAACAGAGGAAAGAAGTGTGATGAGAGGACTGTCAAGCAAAATATTTATTATCGGCAGCCTTTGAGAAACCAATGTCCCTTAGTTCAAAATAAAAATTAGTGAAAAAAGCTGCAGAACATTAAAGGTTTCCAGTAAATGTGTATGCTGTAATTAATAGAGCATGTGGTCCTTTTAACTATTTGCTTTTTAACAAACCAGAAAGCTTCATTTGCATATTTTTCCTACTATTCTTACAAAAGAAGCAGGAAAGATTGATATATGAGAAGGAGAAGGTATGAAATTGACAGTTCTGAACTCCTAGGAATGACCCTACAGTCCTTACAATAAAAAGGTAAGTGAACACACACTGACCACATTCACATGATAATGCAAATAGTATCACATTAGGTAGACTACAGGAACAAGTACAGGAACAATCTGGATTGCCATAACATGAGAACAAATGACTAGAGCTAACTCTTTGTTTTCATGTTATGGCCAGATTTCTACAGGCCAGATCTACTAGCATTCTATGGCTTCTAGTGCATGTTATTTGGAGGGATACAATTTAGATTCAAATACTTTGGCCACCTAATGAGAAGGAAGGACTCACTGGAGAAGAGCCTAATGCTGGGAAAGACTGAGGGCAAAAGAAGAAGGGGACGACAGAGAATGAGGTGGCTGGATGGTCATCGAAGTAATAGGCGCGAGCTTAAATGGACTCCAGGGGATGGTAGAAGACAGGAAGGCCTGGAGGAACGTTGTCCATGGGGTCACGATGGGTTGGACATGACTTCACAACTAACAACAACTACAACCACAATAATTTAGACTTCCCAGTTCTCACTTCATAAATACTAGATTTGCGAGATAAAGACAAATTCTCCATTTTATGCAAATATAACACTACTCATTTTATGAACAAATAAAGTCCCATTCATCATTTAATGGACACTTGGGATTAACATGCATCCCTTTCTACCTCAAGGTTAAATCAAGGCTTTACTACAAATTTATTTATACAAGGTTACTATACAAGGAGGCCACACCCTTTTTTAGCCATTCCCTCTGGCAAGAACAGCCAAATGGAACACCTTATTCACAGTAAGTCTTAATTCTTTCTTCTTCAAGAGCCGAGGTGGCGCAGTGGTTAAATGCAGCACTGCAGGCTACTGCTAGATCAGCAGTTCAGCGGTTCAAATCTCACCGGCTCAGGGTTGACTCAGCCTTCCATCCTTCCGAGGTGGGTAAAATGAGGACCCAGATTGTTGGGGGCAATATGCTGACTCTCTGTAAACCACTTAGAGAGGGCTGAAAGCCCTATGAAGCAGTATATAAGTCTACTGCTAAGTCTACTGCTATTCAAGTCTTAATTCTTCAAGATTATGCCTTTCTATAATGAATAATTGTGTTAATTCTTGAATAAGATTCTCCAACATAGCATATTTTTTCACTCATTAAAATATTGTCTTTTATACATTATTCTTCTAATATTTTTCAAAAGGCTGATATACTTGATAAACTTTGCATTCAAAATTGTTTGGAAACCATCTGGTTAAATTTCTAATGTTTTGGGGCTTTAAAACCTGATTAATATAAATAATATGTATTATGATTTCATGTGATGATTCCTAGACTAACAGCAAGAGGAGGCACCTTGCTTTTTCATAAAAACTTTTTCACTTGTAACAGCCATGGATTTTATTCCAATTTTAATCATGTTGCCACAGGCTAACTCAAGCTTTTCAGGTCAGAAAGATAAACATTATCACCAGCTAATATCTGCAAGCCCAATATTTTGGAGCAAAAATCAGTTTTAAACATCAGCAAACGTAATCACAACTGTCATCTGCTGACTTTTAGCCAAAGTTGCTATGCAGTGAAATGAACTCACAAATCAACTTATATATCTGCTCTCTTTATTTCAATTATACCTAAATGAAACTCCATTGGAAGCCTAGTATGTAAGTTAAGTAGGAAGTGGTACATGAGATAGAGTGAAATAATACCCTTCTATTAAGGACAATGCTGCTTGATATATTACATGGTGAGTTCAAGTGGCTTACAAAATTAAAAATCCAATAACTCATAGGCCCCCTGCAAATTCCAAGGCAGCAAAAAACACAATCACACAAACCACTATTTGTTTATTAAACACATTAATTTATCTTGTATCAGCAGACATTTGTTTCATAGAATTGTCCATCTTTTTGACTTCTTTCACCTTTACAAGTCTTTCATTTATCTTTTTTGCAAAAGCTATAAATGGAGTTTCAAGTGTCTCAGCCAATTTATTGCCAGATCCCCAACCCCTGGGTCGCAGCCCACTACCGGGCTGTGAGCTGTTCAGAACCAGGTCGCCCAAAGCTGCAACCAAGCACATGTGCACATGCACAACCCCACTTGCATGAGCAGTGGGCAAGTACATGCGCACACACTCCATTTGCACAAGCACTTTCCCTCTGCTTCCATGGAACTATCCCCTCTTCCCGCACCCACCAGTCCACAAAGCCAGAAAGGTTTCAATTTTCAGTTTCAGTTTCACTTTATTTGTATGCCGCCCTTTTCCCTGGGGGGACTCAGGGCGGCTCACAGTTCAAAGTGGGGGGCAGGACAAACAATTTACAACATAGAGGCACTACATCATTTAAGAACTCAACAATCATACAATTCGAGTAGGGGTTAGAGTCTTTAACCCCAGGCCAGCCGGGACAGCCAGATTTTAAGGGCGGCGCGGAAGGTCTGGAGGGTGGTGAGGGTCCGGATCTCTACGGGGAGTTCGTTCCAGAGGGTCGGAGCAGCCACCGAGAAGGCTCTCCTCCGGGTAGTTGCCAGTCTACACTGGCTGGCTGATGGAATTCGGAGGAGGCCTAATCTATGCGATCTTATCGGTCTAGTGGAGGTAATTGGCAGTAGGCGGTCTCTCAAGGTTGGAGAACTCTGGGCTAAACATTTTCAGCAGTAAATCTAGTGGAATTCCTTTCTCTGCAGGTTGTTTTAACAATCCCCTGCTGCCTCCATTCATGATCCTTTTTGAGTTATTGTTATTATGATATAATCCAAAAGTAAAAGTAACTCAACCAAAAGGAAAAGGAAATAAAATTTCCATTGGTTACATTAAAATTCCCATAGTTACCTAGCTACATAGGCACAAATACACCTATTACACTTATTTTTTTTTTAACCAAAAATCTACCAATTGTCTGAAGTCTTTACTAATAAACAAAAAAACATTCCCTGGAAGATCAATTTCATTGATCTAAGATAAATTTGAGCATCCCTTCCCAAGATGAGCATCCATCTGTTTACTTGTTCTACTTGATGGAGGCAATCTTGGAGACAACCTGGGAGCCAAAAAAATTTACATCCAAATTATATTTTGAATTGAATCCAGAAGTTTATTGGAACCAATTTAGTACTCGCAGAATCATCTTTATATGGCCTTAATAGCTCTTACCTGCCAAGTGGTAAACCATCACATTCTGCACCAATTAGAGCCACCTTCAAAGGTAGCCCCATGTAAAATGTACTGGAGAAATTTAGCATCAAGGTATGGGGATATGAGTTACCATCCTCAAGGCCTCTTGTCAAGATCGGGCAGCAACTGATGCACCAGCAAAGACTGCTTTGGACATAATCTTTTCCTGCCAATGTAGGAGTTGCCACAAGTCCAGGAGAACTCCCATGTAATACGTCATGCCAATCCATTTAGAGACAAAACAGGAGGTGACCAAGATGGATACATTTTTGGAAGAAGAGTGCCCGCGTCCTTCAAGGGCTGCATTTCAGCTTGTTTATCCCACCCAGAGGACACAATTGCCTGAAGATTCTAAACTTTTAACTAGTGTTAAAAGTCATTAGTTCTTTAAAGAAAACCCTCGTTCCAATCCTTGTAAAATGTTCTCCTGTTATGTTAAAGAAATGAATCAAAGCAAGCTGAAAGTAATGATAAGAAGTGTGCTGGCAACTAGGAGTTCTCAACTTCTTTCTTCCCTGGATTAACTCCAAGGCAAGCAATAACATTATTGTTTTCCTGATAGAAGGTGTGTGTGTGTGTTTGTGTGTGTGTGTGTGAATGTGTTGTGTGTGTGTGTGTGTGTGTGTGTGTGTGTGTGTGAGAGAGAGAGAGAGAGAGAGAGAGAGAGAGAGAGAGAGAGAGAGAGAGAGAGATGGAATCTTATTAGGATTCTCAAGGGCAAACTAAGTGTTACATCCACAAAAATCTGCTTTTACACATATCCATGTGTACTGTCTGTTTTCTAGCATAAGAGGCAATAAATCTTAGCTATTCTTACCATAGGGAGCCCCCTCTCCCTATGGTAAGAGAGAGGGAGGGAGAGAGGGAGGGAGAGAGGGAGAGACCCTCTGTATGCCTAGGTAGATGTAATGTAGTCAGCTAGTTTGTGGATGAGAAATCAGAGTGGACTAGAAAATTGGGAAATAAAAACAAAGCCCAGAGGATGGCTATTGCAAAGCCATTTCCATCCCATTCCTGAAAAGCAACTCAAACACATCATGTGGTATACTACTGCAATGCAAGCCTAACAGCAGCTTTGACTGCTTGATGCTACTGAACTAAAACGAGTAAATAGATTCCTGCCACCTACTTATCCTCCTGGGTGAAATTATCTGCCTTCCTTCGGAAACCCTGTATTTCTACTTACCACAAGGATTTTCTTACTGTTTAAAAAACCATGAGAATCTCTGCTCAAAGCACCCCCATGGGAGTATTCTGGCTTTCAAGTGCTTCCAGCACCTCCTCTCTTTAACTGTTGCTGAGGCAAATGGAGACCCAAGAAGATCCTTCTCATCATCCTTCAGAAAAGAAGGAAGAGGATATCGAAGCCCAGGAAGCTTGTCTAGCCCAGTTAACCAGGACCAAAGTTACCATAAGGTAAAGGTAAATGTTTCCCTTACATTCAGTGACGTGCGGTGAGGTTTATGGCTGGTGAGGCAGTCCTCTCCCTCGACACCCCACTGACTAAAGCATTTTATTTCGCCCGCCTGTGCTCGCGGCAGAGCTTAGGCAGGCGAAAGAAATGCTTTATTCAGTTGGGTGTCGCGGGAGAGGAGAGAATGCCTGAGCATTGCATTTATTAAAGAAAAAAGAAAAAAGGAAATTTGAAGGAAAAGAGGGAGCGTGGGGTGGAGGTGGGGAGCATCAGAAACAGAAGAGAGGAAGAGAGGAGGAAGAGTGAGCGCGACGCTGCAGTTTTAAACAGAATGACAGAGTTGAAGCCTCTAAAAAATGCGCCCTCTACTATGAGGCAAGAGAATTGCATGCCTCAACTACCTGGGTATTTTTTAGGCTTTTAACCCTCGCTTAACTCTGCTCGAGCGCCTAAAAAGTCAGACTAGATGAGGCATGCAGTTCTCCTGCCTCATAGTAGAGGGCGCTTTTTAGAGGCTTTTTTAAACAGGCAGTCATTCACGGTGTGGCAGTAGCTAGCTTGCCTAACCTCAGCACTCGCCTTTTCCCGTTTATATTTTTTTTTCTTTTTCATGATTGACAGTGGTGAGGCTGTGCCTCCCCTCCTCCCCTGACTGAACGTCACTGCTGTGCACATAAGTGCTAGTCGGTCCCCAACTCTAGGGAGCGGTGCTCATCTCCATTTCAAAGCCAAAGAGCCAGCACTGTCTGAATATGTCTCCATGGTCATGTGGCCGGCATGACTAAATACCCAAAGTGCATGGAACACTGTTCCCTTCCCACCAAAGGTGGTCCCTATTTTTCCACTTGCATTTTTACATGCTTTTGAACTGCTAGGTTGGCAGAAGCTGAGACAAGTAACGGGAGCTCACTCTGTTACACGGCTCTAGGGATTCGACCCGCCAAACTGCTGACTTTTCTGATTGACAAGCTCAGCGTCTTAGCCACTGAGCCACCGTGTCCCTCTAAGGTTATCATAGAGATGCACTAATTCCTTTAGAAACAAACTTTTTGCTCAGAGCTATGACTTGGGCTACTATTTGTGGGTAGTTAGAATTTTGCAGTTTAGATCTGGTTCTCCTCAATGTGCCATTTGGGAGAAATATGAGAATGACTGGAACAATCTCTAGGTTGCCTTCATGGCTAGATGGGCTGTTTTGTGGGTTCACTGAAAAATGTGCGCACGACAAAAGCGCGCTGACAAAACCGCGCCTTCAACAAACAACGTGAAAACAACGTAATAACCCTAACCCTAACCCTAAACCTAACCCTGAACCTAACCGTAACCCTAACCCTAACCCTAAACCTTACCTTAACCCTAATCGCGCTTTTGTGGGCGTGGTTTTGTCGGCGCACTGTTGTGGATGCGATTTCGACATCGTGGTTTTCTCGCCGCGGTTTTGTCGGTGTGCTTTTGTCGTGCGCGCATTTGTCGTGTCACGTGTTTTGTGTAGGGGGGATGGAATCACTTCTTGATTTCCCTATAAGATGCTTGCCAGTCAATGTGCATTTCTCCCCTTTCCCTTTCGTCCCTCTCAAGAAATTTACTAGTAATTCATATCTGCGCTCGAATGCCTTTTATGAGCGAGATTTAAAGCCAGGTTCACAGAGGTGGCAGGCTGGTATATTAATCTAGTGTGCCACACAACCCCATAATAACACAGACACTTCGCAGAACAGTTTCCCTCACATTTGCCAGATTTTCTATGAGTTTACTCAGTGTTCTTATAAATATTTTATATTGGCTTATACCTGCAATACCACTTACAGATATTATTTCCCCTGGGGCTCAGTGGACCATTTAGTTGACATTTATTTGCACACATTTGGCTCACACTAAGTCAAAAGACACCTATGTAAGTCACCTAAACATTTCCTGCTCAATATACAGCATTGCCAAAGATTAGTCTTTCACAGTATCTGAGCACCCTGATGAAAAGCCAACAAGCAAAACAAAAGATCACCCATACTTAAAATTGGGTTTCTGCTCCAGACAGCCGAGGTTTCATTGTAGTTATATTTATTTATTTTTTAAAATGAATGAGATTTCATTCTATATACAGGGATATACAGGAGGAGAGATTGTCTTGTCTGTTTACTCTTAGATGGTTGTGAATTTTCTGAAACTGTTACAAAATAGCAATTTTATACTCCATATAAGTATAGCAGAGGTGTCAAACTGGCGGCCCGTGGGCCAGATGGGTCACGCATAGGCCACACCCACCCCAGCTCCATGAAGGGAGGGGGGGAAATGTTGTGATTTGTCACGTGGAAGTTTGACACTCATGATAGAGATATATATTTCCCTTTGCAGGATACAGCTTTCACTAAGTAAGATCTCACATTTTGGCACAGAGCATACAAATAATTGCATATAAAATTATGATGATGGATCACAGCTTGGACAGATGTAGACAGTCCTTCTGAGAATTTGTTCCCAACATAGAGAGCAGAGGGTTACAATGGCAAGATAAAAGGGGCCTGAGCCTAATTCAAGAAAGTAACATCAGAAAACATCTCAGATAATTGAATTGAATTGAATGAATTGAATTTATTAGATTTCTATGCCGCCCGATCCTGAAGGACTCCGGGTGGCTTACAGAAATGAAAAGAAATTAAAGGAATTTAAAAACAAAAAGATAAATTCCTCTTTAGTTCCTACAAAAGTAAAAAGAGGGAAGGATGAAACATGATAAGGACAGAAGCTCTATTATTTATCTTACGTATTTACTTGTTTTAGAGTTTGTGTAGCCACCCACCTCAAACCAGTGGCTCTGGGCAGTGGTGGCACAGTGGTTAGAGTGCAGTACTGCAGGCCACTTCAGCTGACTGCTATCTGCAGTTCGGCGGTTCAAATCTCACCGGCTCAAGGTTGACTCAGCCTTCCATCCTTCCGAGGTGGGTGAAATGAGGACCTAGACTGTGGGGGCAATATGCTGACTCTGTAAACCGCTTAGAGAGGGCTGAAAGCCCTATGAAGCGGTATATAAGTCTAACTGCTATTGCTAACAATCATAGAAACCATGAAAACCATTAAAATGATACAAAAATGGAAAATAGGTGCAATTAGCAGCCAATAAATACTATAGAATATAGAATAACAGAGTTGGAAGGGACCTTGGAGGTCTTCTAGTCCAACCCCCTGCTTAGGCAAGAAATACACCACTTCAGACAAAGGGTTATCTTCTTTAAAACGTCCAGTGTTGGGGCATTCACAACTTCTGGAAACAAGTTGTTCCACTGATTAATTGTTCTGACTGTCAGGAAATTTCTCCTTAGTTCTAAGTTGCTTCCCTCCTTGATTAGTTTCCACTCATTCCTTCTTGTCCTGCCCTCAGATGCTTTGGAGAATAGCTTGACTCCCTCTTCTTTGTGGCAGGCCCTGAATATAATATCATCGAACTATCGTTGAATGATGTCAATATAACCATAGCCATAACAGAACCAGGAAAGGGGGCTCTTCACACACTTGGGACCCAAACTCCAGGCATACATCCAGATCTTCAAGGCCTTCTGAAAGGCCAGCAGGGTCAGTGCATCCTAATCTCTGGAAGGAAAATATTCCAAATGGCTGAGGCTACAGCAGAGGAGGCACGTCACTTGATACTTATGAATTGATAATCCTTGGCTGATGAGGTCTGAGGCATGCTCATCCTGATGAACCAGATTGGATGGTAGAAACAGAATAACAGAGTTGGAAGGGACCTTATACCATGCCAACAAGAAACAACTGGAAAAAGATTGTCCCTCAGGTAAGCCAGTTCAAAGCCATGAAGAGTGTCAGCCCTGGAGGCCATCTTTTTCTTTGCATCTTCAGGGCTGCCATACTTAGTGCGGTGGGAAACTGGGAAGGGGGATTGCATGGAGTGGTAGCAATATCTAGCCATAACAACATTCTTTTCTCTGGGAGTCAAGGATGTTTATCCTGCACCTGGAGTGGGGTGACTAGGAGGCATCTGTTGGGATGGCGGATTGATTGGGCCATGTGATGGACATCTGGGTGCAGGGGGAGGGACTTTGACTTTCTTTCAGGTGGGGAAAACCTGGAAGCTTTCAGATTCAAGTTTTCCCAGATGGGACAACATAACATCTCTAATAAAGTGGAACTTTGAGGAACTTCTAACCTCGGAGTCTTCTTTCATTGCTTGGAACCAGTGGTGGGTTTCAAAAATTGTTCGAACCTACTCTGTGGGTGTGGCCTCCTTTGTGGGAGTGGCTTGCTGCTCACGTGACCGGATGGGAGTGGCTTGCTGCCCATGTGACCAGATATGAAGATGCCGACGACACTTGTCAGAACCACCTTAAATTACCTCACACACAGCACTGGCATTCATAAGAATATGATGTAAACTTGTTTTTTTAAAGGCATCTTTGGTTTGCGTTAAAACAACTTCAACACACGCAATGTTCTGATTGCACCACAAACGCAGTAGTCATCCTTACCTTTCACAGAGGCACTGAGTTTTATAAATAGGAGCATAATAGTCTAGAATAATCATATCCAAGGACCAGTGGTGGGTTTCAAAAGATTTTGGAACCTCTTCTGTAGGTGTGGCCTGCTTTCCGGGTCCACTGGTGGAACCTCTTCTAACCGGTTCGGTTGATTTGACGAACCGGTTCTACCGAATAGGTGCGAACTGGTAGGAACCCACCTCTGCTTGGAACCCTGACAAAGAGCTTTAAACATGATGAGCAGCACCTGGAAATACCTGAAATCAATGCAGCTTCCAAAGCAGTGGTGTTACATACACTGATAACAAAAGTAGCGCTGACTTGCATGAGTTCCATTTCCTAGTCTGGTCTGTCTTGAAGGGCCAATACAACCTGACCCGTTCAGGACTTAAAAGCTGGTCCTTTCTCCTTGATCTTGAGTCTGGAAATGAAGCAGACCTGGCTGGCAGGTAATATTCTCCTCTCCTTTCAAGTGATTACCACAGCCAGATATGACTTAAAATAATTGTTTTAAAACAGAGGAAAATGAGGAAAATGAAAGCTTCCAATGCTGAAAGAAGCAGGGCAGGTCGTTCAAAAATATCCCCCATAACTTCCATTTTTGTTTTGGTTCTAGTTCTTCCAAATTCTTAATCTTCTATGTATGCTGTGAGGATTTGCATAAGCAATAAAGTCCAGTTCTGTGATGAGGACTTGAAAGATAAGGAGTGAAAAAATGTCATGCCAAGACAACCAACAAAAGCCATTGTTCTTATCTGCCTTGAATCATTGCATTCCCTATATTAGAGAAATGTAGAACAATCAATATGGAAATAAAATAAAACTTTCAGGCTTACTTTATAGATGGACAAGGGCAACAGTAGATCCCTTTCAGATCAGGACTTAAATAGGACTACCAGATTCAGATGCTTGCTAGGTATCAACAGAGAGATGCATAACCCTAACTCTTCACTATCGTTTCGCAGTCATCCTAATTTTAGCTCAGAACTGGTAGACTCACCAATCTCCTACCAGCTCCTGCAGAGGTGGGTTCCTACCAGTTCGCACCAGTTCGGTAGAACCGGTTCGTCAAATCTACCGAACTGGTTAGAAGAGGTTCCACCAGAAAGTAGGTCACACCTACAGAAGAGGTTCCAAAAATTGTTGAAACCCACCATTCACATACACACATTCACACATACACACACACACACACAGAGAGAGAGAGAGAGAGAGAGAGAGAGAGACTCACGCAGAGAGAGAAAGAGAAAAAGAAAGGAAGGAAGAAAGAAAGAAAGAAATAAAAAAAAGAAAAAAAGAAAGAAAAAGTGTGAGAGATGAAAGAAAATAAGGAAAAAGGGACAGAGAGACAAAAGGAAGGAAAGAGAGAGAGAGAGAGAGAGAACACATGGCCGGCAAGCCACTCCCACCAGGTCACATGGCTGGCAGGCAGGCCACTCCCACAAAGGAGGCCACACCCACAGAGTAGGTTCGAAATTTTTTTGAAACCCACCACTGAGCTCCTGTAACGAATGTGCATTGTTTTAAAATTTTGCAGGCCGTCTGTATTGTTGTCAGCATTGGGCTTGCAACAAGCCAGCTGAAAAATAAGCAAATGAATTATTGTATCACTCATTGACAGCTTCCTTGTGTGAACTAGGCAAGTCCAGTGCAAACCTAGCAGACTCTGTGTAGAGAGGAAGAAAGATGACCTTGACAGAGATAGGAAGGGTCTGTTGCCAAGGTGACAAGGGGTAAAACATTTTGTAAACCCACAACATCCAGACACCTCCCTAATTCACTGAATCCTAAGGAGGAAGAGGCACAACACAATTAGACTTGCAGGATTTTATTATTATAGCCAGGGTCAATAGCCTTCCTTGAAGTTGATTTCCTAGTCTGGTCTCCCTAGTGAGTCTGATACCTTGAAATCAAGTGGGACTAATGGGTTCCACCACAAATGCGGGAACGACAAAAGCGCGCCTGACTAAACCACGGTGACAAAACCGCGCCGACAAAACTGCGCCGACGAATGAGCGCTGAAGCGCGCTGACAACAGCGCGCCGACAGAAGCATGCTGTAATCCTAACCCTAAACCTAACCCTAAACCTAACCCTAAACCTAACCCTAAACCTAACCCTAAACCTAACCCTAAACCTAACCCTAAACCTTACCTTAACTTAAATCACGCTTCTGTCGGCGTGCTTTTGTCGGCGCGCTGTTGTCGGCGCGCTTTTGACATCGCGGTTTTAGCGCCGCGGTTTTGTCGGCGCAATTTTGACGTTCGCGCATTTGTCGGGTCACGGGACTAATGCTAAGAGTACAACCAGACCTGTTGTGTTTGGAAGCTTCCCCTGCTCATGTGGATGAGTGAAATACTAAATATCAGCTCTAAATTGCTCCCTTCATGATAGTACTGTTTGTGCCTTTATTTGAATCCAAGGTTACTCAAGAACATTTTATTGCAAGGCTTCACAGCACACACCTAAGTGTGCGGAGGGGTTTTGTTGTTGTTGTTTTTCCAGCCTTACTATCTAAATATGATAGTATTTCATGCCTATTCTAACTAAATAAAAGATGAGGAGGAAGTCGATTAGTTCTCGTAAAAAGATGAGATTCATTTTAATCTGCCATGTATTCCTTGTCAATACAATTATGTACCACAAAATGAGACCAGCACAAATTGTGGAAAATACAACTTGGCAATGAGTAGCCAGGCTTGGCTTCTCTCCTCTTATGGCAGACAATAAAATAGGAATAACAGAGAGGAAGGCAAAGCGTAAATGTGTTGCCTCCAGTTCAGAGATCAGCAACTTCTTTGGGCAGCCTCTTAGGACTTAGCTGTTAGAAATGCCAAAAAAAAACCAGTGCTGCCATTGTCTGGCAATTTATGGCAAGAAGGCTTAACATACCTATTAAAACTTAAAACTAAGTCTCTGCAGCGCATGTGAATGGAAAGGAACCCAAATTCTACCGTCTTCCCATTTTCTCCTATAATTTCATTGCATCCTTGTCCACGTGGCCCTTGACAGCTGACAAAGGAAATGAAAATGAAATGTGCAAATGAAACCAACACACTTTTTACCTCTCCTCTAATTCAACATTTTATCTAATCACATTTTATAAAGGATGAGTTAGCTTGGATGTTGAAGACTGATGACTCATTTAGATTTGTTTTTCAGTTTGTTATCTTCTGGCAGAGACTTTAATTAGTTTATTTTGGCTCGCAGCCAGTTTGAACTGAGAACTGATAAGGAGAGTTCCCTTTCATTTTGTTTCCCTGTCTTCTGTTAACAAGCAAAGGAGGGGGGAACAGAACAGATTGACCTCTGCCGGACAAACCTCCATTTCATTAACTATGGAGCAATTACATGCTGCAAATACGCAACTCGCACAACAAATGGCTGTCCTGACGGATCAAATGGCTCAAATGCAGAGGTTGGTGCACCCCCAACAGACTCGGAGAAAGTGCCCAGTAGCTATGCCAGAGAAATTTGATGGCAACCAGGACATCTTTGCAGCATTCTTGGGACAATGCCAGATGTTTATTAGCCTGAGGGCAGAGGACTTTCCTACCGACCGGGCAAAGGTAGGATTTCTGATTAGTTTGCTCTCAGGCACAGCTGCCCGGTGGGCCACACCCTTCGTCAGTCAGTCTAGCCCCTTGTTGGATGGCTTGCAAGGTTTCTGTCAACACTTTCAGATTATGTTTGAGGATCCCATCAAGGGGGAAACAGCAACTAGGCGACTGAAGGCATTAAGGCAGGGTCGTGGAACTTTGCAGGAGTACGTAAGCGAATTCCGGCTGCTGAGTCAGGACTCAGCATGGAATGAACCAGCACTTACGGACACCTTCCAGGATGGCTTGTCCGATGAGTTACAAGATGAGCTGGCGAGGGTGGACAGGCCACCGACGTTCGACTCGTTAGTCCATTTGTGCCTTCGTATCGATGCTCTGCTGCAGAGGAGGAAGCCCCGCCGTGCATCACAGGGGACAGATAAGATGCTGGTTGCCCAAGAGTCTGCAGTAGCACGGGAGGAGCCCATGGAGTTGGGTGCGGTTAGACCCCGATTGTCACGCACAGAGATGGAGATGGACGGAGTTTCTTTGATGTACACTTGGAAAAGTGATTTGACTTCTGTAACCCTGATTCGTAGAGACTTTGGAAGAAGTGCTTTGTTTTCGTTTAACTAAATATGATATTCAGGTTAAAATACTCCTTTTTTTACCACCTCCCGCCAAGGTTTGAGCTTTATCACCTGTGGAGTTACTTCATGGGAGAGTAGTCCAAGTATATTGCACTCTTAAGTCATATGAGAAGTTCAATGTGTCTCTCAAAGCGTACGTTGGCAATACAGCCTATAATTGTCATTGAATAGCCTCTTCTACCACTTCTTTTTGTTACTTCAAAGATGATGGAAGAAGTTGTCTAGCCTCCATTATATAATTATTGGACTCCAAATTCTATTATCGGTAGTAATATGCCTCCGGGCCTTCCCCCATCCATAGCTGTAGCTCTAATTGAGTTTAGTGAAGAAGTGAATTATGGAGTTGTCAGGAAGAAAGCTGACATCCCAATTTTTCAGATTCTCAAACAACCAGCCATGCAAGCAACTCTGTAGCTGGCACAACATATAAGGGGATCTTGCTATGTGTCAGATTCATTGATTCAACTTCTATGCTTGTCTCAAATATATCATTCTCTCTCATCTATATTCAACTATATGCTATGTACTGCAGAGACTGAACAAAAGCACCATTCCTGCTTTTTTTTTCTGCTGAACCAGCATGATCCTTCAAAGCCAGATCTATCCTCTGCATCACACTGGTTTCCACTAGAGTTGAGATACAACCAATAAACTATAAATGGGGGAGGAGGGGGTATGATAAATAGCTAGAGATTATTTTTTAAAGGAAAATCATGAAAGAATCAAACTGCAGTGGGGCATAATATATTGCAACAAAATAAAAATTGGACCAATCATTTCAAACTACAAACGCTATGGTTAATCAATTAAAAGCATGCTCGTAACAGTTGGGAACATGTTCAGACTTAAAACATTATATGAATGTGGGGAATCTGAACCTCCCAGTGCTAAACTAAATTAATTTTCTCAGTATCCTTCACCATTAATTCTTTTTTTATATCACTGTTAAAAACCTGCCTCGTTTGAATTTGACAATTTCTTTTTTCATTCATATTTATTGAGGGTTTTACATAAAGCATCTCAAAGCTTCATTCTGCCCAACATCCTACTCTCCCAAAAAATAAAACCGACGCTTTTTGGAAGATTATCAAGTAACATGGAGACCTTTTGTATATCTCCACCTTGTAAAGATATGGTTTCTCTGTGGAAGGTTTCACAGTAAATTTTATGAATGAAGCCGAACATGTGTGTCCCAGGATACTGTTGTAGGATCCAATCTGGGTCAGTCACCGAGACCAGAGGTTTGTCTTCAGAGCTTTTGGACTCATGCTGGAGCCCAGTAAATATTACCCTTAAACATATCTAATTCCCATAAAAGAAGGTCATTGTCATCACCACAGCCAAGTGCTAATCCAAAATGAATAACTGTTATCAGTAAGCACAAGGAGTTACAAATACTTGTTCAGAACATTTGCACGCAACCTATTAAAATCAAAGGCAATTAGAAATTGTAGTTCAACATTACAACCAAAATGACTTTACATCACTCTGAGATCCAAACACATAAGAGACTCATTTATTAAATCAGCATTTTGAAGTTTGCTCAAGAGACAGTGAAAACTTACCAAGGCTAGTGTAATGTGCCTCCAGTGACACACCAAATCTAAAAAAAAGTTGTGATTATAATCTGTCCAGTATACCTGTATTTCTTCCAAGTGAGGAGGATCTGACCCTCTTAGTTCTAATACAATCACACTACTTCTTAGAAAATCAAATGAAAGTTTAATGAAGTCAAGATTTCACATACTGCCTTTCTTGTTTTAGCATGCTTGGTGTCAGGTGTCAGGAATGCCTCCTTCTATATCCAAGAAAGAAAAACCTCAACTCCATGTTAATAGAGATAAAGAACTTTTACTAGATATGAAGTGAAAACAGCAAAAGGAAAGCAAGATCTGAGCCAGAAAGGTGGGAACATATACATATCAAACATTTACCCAGCACCCTCCCCCCAATTCCCCAACCCAGTGTCCAATCTGCAACTTCCTAAGGTATTATGTGGGGTGCATCTTCAAACAGCCTCATCATGTTGGTATTTGAAATGGTTGGCCTTGACCAAGTCCAAACATCAGCCACCAGCATGTGCAGAAGATGGTGAGAACAAGACTCCTCCAGTTCAATATAATTCCCATCCACAATACCATCCTCCCCCCCCCCCCGTTCCTATGGCAGCCAATAGTAAGCAAGCGTAGCAAACAGAGGTGGGTTCCTACCAGTTCGCACCTATTCGGTAGAACTGGTTCGTCAAATCTACCGAACCGGTTAGAAGAGGTTCCACCAGTGGACCCGGAAAGCAGGCCACACCTACAGAAGAGGCTCCAAAATTTTTTGAAACCCACCACTGGTCCTTGGATATGATTATTCTACACTATCATGCTCATATTTACAAAACTCAGTGCCTCTGTGAAAGGTAAGGATGACTACTGCGTTTGTGGTGCAATCAGAACATTGCATGTGTTGAAGTTGTTTTCTTTAACGCAAACCAAAGATGCCTTTTAAAAAACAAGTTTACCTCATATTCTTATGCATGCCAGTGCTGTGTGTGAGGTAATTTAAGGTGGTTCTGACAAGTGTCATCGGCATCTTCATATCCAGTCACATGGGCGGCAAGCCACTCCCATCCGGTCACATGGGCGGCAAGCTACTCCCATCCAGTCACATGGGCGGCAAGCCACTCCCACAAAGGAGGCCACACCCACAGAGTAGATTCGAACAATTTTTGAAACCCACCACTGGTAGCAAAGCAGCAGTAAGCAAGTAAGCAAAACAGAGGCTGACATTAGGGTTCCAAGTAACACCCCCAATGAAAGAAGACCCCGAGGCTTGAGTTTCATCAAAGTTCCATTTTATTAGAGATGTTATATTGGCACATCTGGGAAAAACCAAATTGGAAAGCTTCTAGGTTTTCTCCAACCAAAAGAAAGTTCAAGCCCCTTCCCAGGACCCACATGTCTATGATCCCATCAAGCACCATCCAAAACTGGAGATGCCTCCCAGTCATCTCATCACAGCTGCAGGGCAAGGTGTCCTTGACTCTCTGAGAAAAATATATTATTTGGAACGTATATATCACTAACACTCTATACAATCCCCTCCCTCCCATTTTCGACTGGCGACTACCCGGAGGAGAGCCTTCTCTGTGGCTGCTCCGACCCTTTGGAACGAACTCCCCGTGGAGATTCGAACCCTCACCACCCTCCAGGCCTCCCGCAAAGCCCTTAAAACCTGGCTGTTCCGACAGGCCTGGGGCTAAAGAACTGTTGCCCCCGTCTCGAATTGGTATGACTGTTGTGTTTTAATCATGCATTGTTTTTTTTATGTCGTTTTAAATTCTTGTTTGTATCCCCCTTCCCTGGTTGAATTGTGAGCCGCCCTGAGTGCCCTTCGGGGGAAAAGGGCGGCATATAAATAAAATCAACATTCAACATTCAACATTCCCACAGTAGAAAATGTGGCAGGCCTGAAGGCCCAAATGTAAAAGATGGTTTCCAGATCTGGCACTTGGTTTTATACAGTATGTTGCTATTCTCACTGAAAGTATAATCATGCATGAAGGTTAGAAAGCTGCCCTATGGGTTTTTTTTTTACAACTATCAATACAGCAGGTTTTTCAGTAACACTATCAGTGGAAACCAGCAATTCCATAGCACTTAAAAAAAAATACCTTCCACTATTTCTACATTGTTGTCTTCAACCAAATGAAGGAAGTAGACATACAGTACTAAATCAGACCAGTGGTAGGTTTCAAAAATTGTTCGAACCTACTCTGTGGGTGTGGCCTCCTTTGTGGGAGTGGCTCACCGCCCATGTGACCGGATGGGAGTGGCTTGCCGCCCATGTGACCGGATATGAAGATGCCGACGACACTTGTCAGAACCACCTTAAATGACCTCACACACAGCACTGGCATGCATAAGAATAGGATGTAAACTTGTTTTTCAAAAGGCATCTTTGGTTTGCGTTAAAACTTCAACACACACAATGTTCTGATTGCACCACAAACGCAGTAGTCATCCTTACCTTTCACAGAGGCCCTGAGTTCTATAAATATGAGCATGATAGTGTAGAATAATCATATCCAAGGACCAGTGGAGGGTTTCAAAAAAGTTTGGAACCTCTTCTGTAGGTGTGGCCTGCTTTCCGGGTCCACTGGTGGAACCTCTTCTAACCGGTTCGGTAGATTTGACAAACCGGTTCTACCGAATAGGTGCGAACTGGCAGGAACCCACTTCTGAATCAGACCAAAGAGGACCTGCTGAGATTCACAACAAGTTCCTTAATATATGATGCAACAGTGTCCTTGAGGGGAGAAGCTGGAAAATACAAAGAGTAATCAGACCTACTATTCTTGCCAACTTTGTTTTGTTGACTTGAGTACTTATCCTGGCAGAGAAGGATGTTCTGGAAAGGAGAGAGTGTTCTGTCCTTGAAGTATCACAGAATCATCAAACAGCTCAGGATCAATATTAGAAATGGCATGGCACAGGAGAATTATTAGGCAGCCACAGGCCTAGGTGAGCAGAGAATAAAGCAACAAAATAATATCAGGTTTAGACAAAGCTCAGATTTTCATATAACCAAGAAACAAAACATTGAAAATACAAGGATTATGGGCTTATTCTTAATATCCTGCTAAACACAGCACAAAGATGTTTGCTGTTGTAAAGGCAGAACCTCTTGGTGTCATCTTCATCTGATTCCTAACCTGAGTCACAGAAAGTTAAGTTTTTTTGTTATACTGTTCCAGTGTTAGCATTTTCCCCCATCCCTTGTCACATGTCTGGCTAAACAGATGATCTCTGACACCCCATGGGCAACATAGGCAACAATTTTACAAGAGCTACAATTTGCCAGCTCGAGAGCAGAGGTTTGAGAATATTGCAGGTATCTTCCCTCTTCTCTTGGTGGCTGAGCATGGTCTTCTATGGCCACTTTGCATAAAGGAGGAAGTGAACAGCTGGATTCCACAGAGCCTTTTGCTGATGTGATGCTTGACTGGCACTTTCTGAAGCATATGTCAGAACTTACTCAGTTGTTTACATGGATTTAGTGCTGTTTGGAAAGCATACTAGACCTGTGTTTTTCAATGAATTTAGCAACCTTTTGAAGTTGTTTTAAGCTAAAGAAAAGAAAAAGTCTTTCCTTCTTAGCCTGCTGAGATTCACAAAGAGTTATGAAGTCCTGCACTGCATAAAGTTCCATTTATATCCTGAAAGAGAGTTGGCTTCAGTCATTCTTTTGCTGCTGGTTCTGTTCCAGATGAGTATGTTACAGTTTTTCTGCTGCATTTGCTGACGAGAGCTTTTGTATTGCTGCACTTTCTCTTTTTTCCCCTCACTCCTTTGAAGAGATACCAAAGTGCCTACTCTAATGACAGCTTGCATTGCTTCAGGTGCTGCTGGCCACAGCAATTCGCCGCCATTTCTTTACAAAGACTTGGCATTTGCTGGAGCTGTTCTGTCTGATTTCTCTTTAAGTCTAAGTAACAGATAGGTGGAGCTGAGGCATCTTGCTTCAATTTGCACCTTTCCTCTGCTCCACCAAGCTGTCATCTGGGTAACGTTTAAATCTGGGTGTTTACCTCCCTCCATAACAGTGGTAAACACTTGCTCAGAAATAGTGGATTGGGAAAGAATTTGGAACACAAATTATAAACAAACACGATCAGCAGCACTTAAGAGCCGAGGTGGTGCAGTGGTTAAATGCAGCACTGCAGGCTACTTCAGCTGAATGCAGTTCTGCAGTTCGGCTGTTCAAATCTCACTGGCTCAGGGTTGACTCAGCCTTCCATCCTTCCGAGGTGGGTAAAATGAGGACCCGGATTGTTGTTGGGGGCAATATGCTGACTCTGTAAACCGCTTAGAGAGGGCTGAAAGCCCTATGAAGCGGTATATAAGTCTAACTGCTATTGCTATTGCTAAAGAAAATATATACAAAATGTTTTATCATTGGCATTTATCACCAACAAGATTGGCTAAAATGTACCCAAACATGAAGCCGACCTGCTGGAAGTGTAAAAAAGTACAAGGGACCTATTATTACATATGGTGGGCCTGCCCGGAAAAACAAAAATATTGGACAAAAATATGGAAATGGGTGCAAGAAATTACAGGAGAACAGATAAAATACAAACCCAAAATCTTTCTACTGGGAATAATCAAAGGGAAATATACAAAGAAAATTAAGTACATATTAACCCATCTGCTAACTACAGCTAGAATAGCATTTGCCCAATGCTGGAAATAAAACAATACCCCCTCGGACAAATTAGTGATAAAAAAAAAACTTTGGATTGTGCAGAGATGGACAAATTAACACTGGAATTAAAAGATAAAGAAGAGTCGGAATATTATGAAATTTGGAACAATTGGTACAAATGGCTTCAAAACAAGAATAAAATTAATTAAGCCAAAAACAATATATATAAATATATATATAGAACTGTGTATAAAGGTGTGTAAATATAAAAGCGAAATATTATATACATGTACAGGTAAGATCACATAACAATGTTGATGTAATGACTATAAGGTGTTGTAGAAGGGGAAAAATAATTAAAAAATCTGCTAATAAAAAAAAGAAATAGGCTGACAAGTCATCAGTGTAAAGAACTTGAAATTGCAGATAATCTAATTTTAGAATGGAAAGTTATAGCTTCTTGAATAATGCTGGGGAGGGGAAGAGTGTTGGACCATGGTCTTATTTGGCTACGAGCAAAATGACAGGAAACTACCCCTAACAACTTTTGTAAAGATTCTTTGCCAAACAAACACCATGAATGACAGCTTTTAAAAAAAAAACAGCAGGTTTCACCCAAGGCTAAAAATGCAGTCTAAGTGGAATAAAATTGAACCAATCTTCCTGGTCATTAATGTTCTAATTATGCATCTCATTATGTAAAGTTTTATTGCAGAGGAATTCATTAATAACAATTAGTCTGCCACCCAATTCTAATTTACACACACCTGATCTCAATTACAACGCTTCTAATATCAATATTTGGGGGGGGGAAACTTAACCCTTTTGTGCAACATCGTTACAGGGATGATCAATCCGGAGAATATTAGACATCCACAGGAATTATTGGAATCAAAATTCTTAAGCTGGACTGAAGTCTAGCAATACCAATAGCACTTGGACTTAAATACTGCTTCACAGTGCTTTATAGCCCTCTCTAAGGGGGTTATTGTGCTTATAAAGCACGCAAGCCTACAAGATTCCACAAAAGCCATATTTGTATAAACAGGATGCCACCTAACATTCTAGGAACAGAATAAACAGTTCATTTTGCTGTGATGTAGGATCTTATATTTGCAAAGTTCTGTTTCAAAGCTAAGGTGAGTAAGCTAACAAGGAATATGTGTGGTGGTCTCTCATGATCTTTTTTAAACCAAGTTTCCCACAAGAGAAAATTAGTGAAATTGGGATCACAAGAGTTGGAACCATATTTCTCATCTTCCCAATCTTCCAAACTTTGAGAAAGATGGTATACAGTATTGAATTTTTGCCCTATTCACAGCAAACAGTGAGTCCCTTTGATTACCTCTAACCTTAAACTTACTTTTCATTATTTAACAGACATGTGGGAAGTTATCATCCAGCCCTCTCCCAGAAAAATGAAATGTCCTAGGAAATATTGAAAAGGAAGAATATTTCTCTGGATATGAAAAGAAACATGTTTTAAAAGACAGAATAGTTGCCTGTAGCTTCCTGCCCATCCCCACTGTTAATGGGCCATTAAGAAGGCCAAGCTAGTCCCTTTTACATAATAAAGACTTCTCCACTGCAGCCCCAGGGGGGATGGGAGTAAAGGCATGATAATATTGGCCCTTTACTCAATTGACCACATGGCATCTGAGAACTCAACTAAACCTGGATTCAAAACACAGCCTAGAGAGTTGCCCCTGCATGGCCCCATGGGAGTCTGACAACCAATCAGAATACATTTCTTACACAGGAACAGGAAAGAGAGAGGTGGGACTGAAGAGGTTATAAAAAGCCTAGCAAGCCCCTCCTTCAGCCCTTCTCTTCTTCTCCACCAACGTTGAAGCATGTGATCACCTTTTCTGTTCAGGGCTCAAGCCATGTCGCCCTGTCCAACAATAAACCATCTTTCCAAGCAGCCTCCATGTCTCCAGTGTCTACTTCCCCATTTGGAGCCAAACCCAAAAGGACATTTCTTTCATTAGACAAAAGAGGAGAATGATGATGTATCCCCAAAACCAAGCTTGGTGAGACAGTGGGTGGTGGCAAAGAGGATTTGACCTTGGAAATATTTTAGAAATAAATCAGTAAAGAATTAATAACATTGTGTAAATGCAGAGTAATATATACATTTGGTACTTTTATCCCATGCTTGAAACAAAACAACTTCCCCATATTGTAGAAATGACTAGAAAAGACCAGCTCTTCTAGTTTGTCTACAAAACAAACTAGCACCTTATGTGTAAGCTTTCTTAGAAACTCACCCTTTTTGATATGGTGAATTTTCAGAGTCTCATTCAGAGTTGCATAAGTCAATTAACAAGTCATACTTATTGGTATAAATGAGACAAACAGGTGTTCCTATGCAGTCAGATGAAGAATTGTGCCTTCTTTACTTAATGCAGTACATTATTAAATTAATCTACTCTGCTTTTTTATCTCCATTAATTCCTATGTGTCATATTTTTCTATTAAATTCCAGTAATTGTAGCAATAAAAGTTGACATGCTGAATATTTTATGACGGATGATTTTACATTGCTTTGACTGCCTTTTTATAAATATAATTATTAATGCCTTCAGAAGCTTGATTCATTAAACTAATAGTTATTTTTAAAAACAGCAAACCTTGCTCATTGATTCCTACCTATAATCTGGGCTGCTTTCTTAAACTAATAATTGGGCATGCTGTCACATCAACAGTTTGACATCTGTGGGGAAAAAGAAAAGGATGTCTTCTTTAATTGTTTAGAAATGTCACTTGATGAATAATCTAGTACATAAACAGACTTCAAATGTTCTTAATGTTTAGCATTCCAATAATAAAAGTGTAGAAGTATTTGATGGAGTCCTTTCCTATAATGAAGATCAAAATTGCATAAGGACTTAATAACATTATTTAAATACAGAACAACACATATATGTAGAGAGGGGGTGGTGGGAATGTCCCCAATTGTTATTTCTGTAGTCTTCAAAGCCCTCTGTGAAATCCAGCCACTATGATACACAAAATGCATCAAACAAGAGCCGAGGTGGCACAGTGGTTAGAGTGCAGTACTGCAGGCCACTTCAGCTGACTGCTATCTGCAGTTCGGCGGTTCAAATCTCACCGGCTCAAGGTTGACTCAGCCTTCCATCCTTCCGAGGTAGGTGAAATGAGGACCCAGACTGTGGGGGCGATATGCTGACTCTGTAAACCGCTTAGAGAGCGCTGAAAGCCCTATGAAGCGGTATATAAGTCTAACTGCTATTGCTATTGCTAACTATATAAAGCACCCCTAAAGTAGGCTCAATCAATATATGTTTTTTAAAAAGAAAAATATCTACAGTATCTCTGTGCTTTATTTGAATTGGAAAGACCCATCTTCTGTAATTAGAGGAAGCAGCCATAGTCAGACCTTTGGACTATAGCAATAGCAATAGCAGTTAGACTTATATACCGCTTCATAGGGCTTTCAACCCCCTCTAAGCGGTTTACAGAGTCAGCATATCGCCCCCACAATCTGGGTCCTCATTTTACCCACCTCGGAAGGATGGAAGGCTGAGTCAACCCTGAGCCAGTGAGATTTGAACCGCTGAACTGCTGAACTAGCAGTCAGCCCAAGTAGCCTGCAGTACTGCACTCTAACCACTGTGACACCAAGGCTTGCCACCAACTATCTAGCTCAATATTTTTGCATTACAGGGAGAGAAGCTGTGACCCACTAAATGTGGTTTGAGTCACTCCACCATCCATGGATCACCATCCATAGTCATGTTGATGAGATCTGATGGCTATAGAAATCCACCCCATCTGGAGAGCCTCAGCTTCCCCCACCTGAATTTATAAAAGCCTTCCCTAAGCCTGTCCAAAGAGACAAGGTGGCTCAGTGGCTAAGATACTGAGCTTGTCGGTCAGAAAGGTCGGCAGTTCGGTGGTTTTAATCCTAGTGAAGAGGTGGGTTCCTACCAGTTTGCACCTATTCGGTAGAACCGGTTCGTCAAATCTACTGAACCGGTTAGAAGGGGTTCCACCAGTGGACCCGGAAAGCAGGCCACACCTACAGAAGAGGTTCCAAACTTTTTTTGAAACCCACCACTGGTCCTTGGATATGATTATTCTACACTATCATGCTCATATTTATAAAGCTCAGTGCCTCTGTGAAAGGTAAGGATGACTGCTGCGTTTGTGGTGCAATCAGAACATTGTGTGTGTTGAAGTTGTTTTAACGCAAACCAAAGATGCCTTTTAAAAAACAAGTTTACATCATATTCTTATGCATGCAGGTTCTGTGTATGAGGTAATTTAAGGTTGTTCTGACAAGTGTCATCGGCATCTTCATATCCGGTCACATGGGTGGCAAGCCACTCCCACAAAGGAGGCCACACCCACAGGGTAGGTTTGAACAATTTTTGAAACCCACCACTGTCCTAGTGCCACGTAACAGAGTGAGCTCCCGTTACTTGTCCCAATGTCAGCGTTCCAAATATCATGCAGTTACAATAATCAGCGGTTCCTTTAAGAATCTTTGGCCTGCCACCCAGCTTCTGTCAACTAGCAGTTCAAAAGTATGTAGAAATGCAAGTAGAAAAATAGGAACCACCTTTGGTGGGAAGGTAACAGCGTTCCATGCGTCTTCAGCATTTAGTCATGCCAGACACACAACCATGGAGACATCTTTGGACAGCGATGGCTCTTCGGCTTTGAAACGAAGATGAGCACCTCCCCCTAGAGTCGGGAATGACTAGTACATATGTGTGAGGGGAACCTTTACCTTTAAGTTTGTCCACATCAAATACCATTTCAGGTGTGAGCATGTGCACCTTCCATAAAGTTTTAAACTGGAATTTGAAATTACCCTTCTGCAAGGGATCCAGATATAAAAGCTTTCTCTAAACCTGTGCATACCAAAAAAACATGATATGTGTGTTCATGTATGTCCTCCGTGAAGTGGAGTGAAGAAGGATTTATCTATGCTGATTGACAGCAGTTCTTGCCCTCTTCTCCTCTGATCTCTTGTTGGGGAATCAGTGTTGCCAAACAAACTTTGAATAAGTTCAGTAATTGAATCAAAATAGTGTGTTGTTTTTTTTAAATGACAGTAGGCCAGCTCAATTCTTTTTTCCTGCTGCTTTGTGTCAATGACCTTGATCATATGGAATTCTACTCAATTCTCAGTTCTCAAATTCTCTGTATTCTGGGAAGCTTCTGCATTTCTAGAGTGCATTGGCCAACAAGCTATGGGATTGTGTAACTCCAATATCGTCTTCCATATCATTGTGATAATTTGAACGGATTACCTAACAGGGCTATTATATTTTACATATGACAATATAAAATTAGCAACATTTTATTATTCCCCCCCCCCAAAAAAAAATTCTAACTTTTCATTTATTACTTTAATTCATTCTTGATCTCAGTGACAAGATAATATTCCCAAATTGTTAGGGTTTTATTTACAATTCTTATTTATAGTTTAACAAATCTACTCGGACATTCTAAATCACAGAATATGCACTTAATAATTAAATAACTATAGAAAGCAAAAAGCAACAGAGCACACCTATTGAAAGCTGTTATTTTCTTGGTTACTTCAAAAAGCCTTCATAAGCTTTGTCTGGGAGGTGAATCAAGAGAAATGTTCATTCTTGCTTCCTCCCCAACTGAGATAAGGGAATCAATTTTGCTCCATGAAAGATAAAACTATTGGTGCAGAAGATTAATCGAGATCTCTAGCTGCTTTATAGCCATGGGACTTGATGATCAATCCAGACAAAGGTCTTGCACTGTGACACTACCCTAGGATATTGATATGCTGTGGAGGCTTGAGTGCAAATGAGTAATACTTTACACAACAGATCTGTGTGACAAGCAGATAATTCAGCAGGAGCCCTCAGCTGGAGCTCTTTGGGTAATTACAGGTTAATGACAGTGTGTCAATGCTCAAGAAAATGGTAGGTAGCAAAAGCTCTTCTGACAATGCAATCAGCGTATCCAAAGGTCACATGGTGTGCTGCATGGAACTTACTGCTGGGCATGGCTTCCCCTGATCGAGTGTCCTCCTGATATATTGAGGCTACAATTCCCCAAATTGGTTGTGAATTTTAGGTATTGTAGCCTCAACCAGTCTTGAGGGCAACTGACTAGGGAATGCTGAGTAAGTATACCTAAAATCAAAATCCAAATAAAACTGCTGCAAGATTATTGTACACGCAAAGATGGAAGAATAATGGAGTGCCCACAGTAGAAGATTAGATTGTAAAAATTGACAGAGCTGGCAAAAACAGCAAAGCGGATCACATTGATCAGCAAAAACACAATTAGATAGATAGATAGATAGATAGATAGATAGATAGATAGATAGATAGATAGATAGATAGATAGATAGATGAGAGAGAGAGAGAGAGAGAGAGAGAGAGAGAGAGAGAGAGA